>NC_081177.1:15085499-15277999 GCF_012432095.1 Onychostoma macrolepis
AAACCGTACATTTTATTTATTGTTTTTGAAATAATGGTAGAACTATTCTGTAGACTTCTGGATATTATAAAAAAAAAAAAAAAAAAACACCACTCTGAAAATATTAATAGTGAGATCAAGCCTAGCCTTCCATAGCTACACACACACAAAACTACTCAAATCTTTAATCAATTTGAACATTTTTGCATTTTAATGTTAGCTCATAATTCTTTTGGCTTCAGAGCAAAGGGATTATTTCGTGCTTTGCTAGATTTTGATTTAAAATGCTAGGCCCCCTGTTGCTGTAAAATAATCTTTCTGCCAAGACTAAGACTTTGCATGCATAATCAGAGATAATTATTTGCGTGAATGAATGGTTACATGAAAAACAGAAATCTAGTCTGTTTGAAAAGAACATTTCAGATAAGATTTTACACATCACGATGAACAAACACTGTCAGATTTTTAAATCATGTTCAATTCTAAATCTGGATTTAGTATGTGTGCTTAGAGGTTTTTAAATATGAAATGAGAGATGATTTGTGACACATAAATTAAATTACATGGGATCCAATAAATATATCTAGCTAACCCTGAAGCAGTTTTGTGCCAGAAATGCAAATGACTATACATTTAATCAAGTTAGTTGCTGTTAAATACGAACATTCTAAGATTATATGTTTTTTCCCCCCCAATGTATTCATTAGAATGCACCTTCAAATTACTTATATCCTCACAATTATTATTTTAAAACAAGTAGCCTCACATTCCCATGAAGTATGTGGGGAATCATCAGCTTTTATTGGCCCAGAAAATGCTGACACTCCCCTATAGAGAGAAAACGTTTTGACGCCGGCCTCATGCTGCTGCTCCTCATTGATTAGCCATGACATTGAGTGCATTTTAACACGCTCACAATTGATGTGGTGAAGAAACTGCCACATAACTTTGATGTATTCATCCTTGAGAAGATATTTGGCCTTTAAGCAAGTCTTTCAATGCAGTAATGCTATGGCTAGGGAGGAATGGGCTGAAATGCACCCTGCTCAGTCTAGTTGAAGAACCCATGATTATTTCTGAGATTAGATTGGGTTGGATTGCAGTGTTTATCCATCTGAAATGACTGTACAGGAACATTTTACTCACTAGATGGAGCTATGTCACATATTGTATGTATTTGTTTTTTAGTTAAGCTGTATTTAATTTGTTCTATTGGTAAATTCATTATGGAAAACATTGCAAGCAATGCGAATAGTTATATTACTGTATATGATATTATTTATCATATTTATTTATATAATTATTGTTTTTATTTTGTAAAAACAAGCCATGATCAATTTACTGGGCTACATGTATGCAGCAAAAATCCATTGACTATCACTGCATGCCAAGCATAACGGCTTGCATAAATCCAGTGTGCATTATATTCTCATTTTCCACACCTCTTGGCAATGGTAAGCATGGATTTACAGCTTTGCTTTAGAAACACTACCAGGTTTGTGCATTAATCATAAGAATTAATAAAAATGTCCACAACATACGGTTTGCTGTTAGTCATTTGTATTGCTTGATGACGTAAATGTAAAGCTAGATTTAGGCACTGAAGCATAATGTTACTGATCAACACTACATCGGTGGACTGTTTTGTTCTATTATCATTCCGCTGAGCAGAGCGGTGGGAAAAACACCACTGTCAGACAGCCAGAGCATACATTATTGATACAACTGTTAAATCAGAGTGTGGATGGAAATGCCAATAAACACTTCAGCTGGCAGGGAAATAAGAGAGAAAGGAAATGGCTTGGAGTATGATTTTGCACAGTTCTCGGCACACAGAAACAATCATAATACTGCATTCAAAGTGTTGCGTATAAATACACACTTGCCAAATATAACAATCAGGTTCAGTAAGTAGAAACTAACATCCATTCTTACACGGGTCGTTGGATAATTGTGGAATTCAGTAGTTTTTTTTATATTTCCTAATATTCACTGTCGTCCATGGTAAACCGGCGCTTAAGTCTCACAGACTTGCTCTCTATTGTTTAATACAAACGCAGTTTGCACAGTTTGTGTCTCTGTTTTTCAACTGTGGTGAAAATGACCTCAGAGGACATAGGTTTTAATATTACTGTTTGTCTTGCTGTTAATTGTTTTGTACATTATAATGGACTAATTTCCTTAGCAGAAGTTTTAAGATAGTATACAGATAATAGGCTATTATTAAATCACTTTACATCAATATTTAATGTCCAGATATTTATATTGGAAGATAATTGCTGCACTGTTGGTCTTGTTGCTGAGTTTGTTTTTTAATGGATTTTTTTTTTTTTTCCATTCACGTCAGTTCTGATTACTGTGTTTTGGTATATTTTGTGATAATGAAATAAAGGCTGTACATTGTCCATTACATATTTGTTAGTACATTAGCTATGCTAAAGGACTCTGCTTTAGCACTTTAATGTTCACTTGCTCATGTATGGATGTGCACTAAGATTAGACTGTGTGCATGTGCCAGTCCATGTCTGATGGTGAAACACGCTGAAGATCCTGGGTGCAGGGGTTAATGCATTCTAACCTGAACTCATAAATCTCCAGGGAAACGTTTATCATCAGATGATGCTCAAGGGTGTTGCTTAGAATTCAAGTTGACTTCTAAGAAAAGCAGTGTGGTTTTTCTCATCCTTTTTTTGTCCTGTCCCTGCAATTATAGTACCTCATATAGTCCGAAATATGTTCAGAGTGTTAATCATGAAAGAAAGGTACAGCTCCAAATTCAGCAATAAATACCTGAGTAATTACCATGCTGAGATCATGGAAAACCAAACAACAGTTGGTTGCTGAAGCTTATTTATTTTCCTTGTACAAACCATTAGTGGCTAAATTCAGACAACTGGATAATTTGTTCCCAGAGAATGTCTAAAGTTTCCACATTTGCTATTATACCTCCATTTATCAGTGTTTTATTCTTTTATTTGCACATGATTAGCTATTCAGACCTGAGGTTTATATGTCCTTCAAATAGCAAAAGTACCGTTGGCTTTTTTAATTTGGAGACCGGTGGCTGGACTGATAATTTCCATGTGGATGTGTTGGCTTGGGGACATGGAGTTAGCTGTTATCCTTCAACTTAAAGGCCGTGTGTCAGTTAAAAGAAGGTCCAGCTCCTTTCATCTTCAGTTGACAGCAAAAATTCAATTCACAGCTGCCCTTCACCTTGAAGCTGAATGTCAATGTGCTTGTTTAGGCTGCTGTTTTGGCATTGTTTTAACTCTGATTTGAAACGGTATGTGCCCACAATATCAGGTCAGAAATCTTTTCTTTCTAAGGATCATAAATTTGTCTCGTCTAGTCTCTGACATGCCATTATCTTTGCTGTCACATCACAGGTAGAGGAGAACAGAAATAGTTTTAGCAGTTTCTGGCTTTTGCTCATTTATTCAGTAGGCGTTTGTCTCAAGAACCCAATTCAAAGCTGAACATAACACAAACAACATTACTGAACAGCATAAAATAATGCACATTTTAGTTCAAACGTTTGAGGTAAGATTTTTTTTTTTTCTGAAATAAGTCTCTTATGCTCACCAAGGCTGCATTTATTTGATCTTAAACAATAAAAACTGAAAATATTATTACATTTTAAATTAACTGATTTCTATTATAATATATTTATTTCTGTGATGGCAAAGCTGTGTCATGTGATTCTTCAGAAATCATTCTAATATACTGATTTGGTGCAGAAACATTTCTTATTATGTTATAATGTTAAAAACAGTTTTAGGTTGGTGGTAAAGGTTTGAATAGTTACAATTATTTAGGGTTAAAATAATCTCTGCTCTTTTGCCTGGTGGCAAAATGTAGGTTCTTCTTTTTAAATCAGTTCTTTGCTTCTTGTTCTTGACTGTTTTTGTGCTGTTGTTCCAGTTTTCAGTTCTGTTTTTCTCTTAAATTAGAGGTTGAAATACTGTACTTGACAGGTATCAATTTTCTTTCCTTTAACAATAACAGAAATTTCACACATCAGAATACAAATGTAAATAAATATAATGGAGGGATTTAGATTGTAGGACTACTTTAATTACATATAATTTTGATGATATTTTCAATTGCAGTCTCTTACAGTTATAGTTCAAAAAGAAGTTTTGCTGACTGGGTGTTATTCTTTATGTAACAACAGCACCTGACAGAAGTATGTTAAGAAGATCTGTAAGCGAATTTGTGGGTTCAGAGAGCATTTCAGGTCAATTAGACAGAATGAGCTTCCATCAGTGCAGCCAGAGGAAAGTAATGAGGCATAAGGCTTGTTTGAGTCATTTTACAGAATTCTGCATAAAAATGGGTTCTTGTATCTGAGATGAATACAAACCTCCAGCAATACCAACCTGTAATTAGTCTTTTATCATTAGGCCAATTGGCATTGCCTCTTTAGCTCATTTGGTTGTTATTGTCATCAACCCCTGTGAGCCTTTAAATACCACAATGGATTCTCACGGTGGGTACTATTCATCACCCGAATTCAATTTCCCTTCTGTTTTCTGCACCTTTAAAAACCTGATGTTGTGTCAACCCTCATGGTGATTATATGAATTTCTGAGACAGATAAAGGGGTTAAAGCAAGGGTGTCAAACTCAGTTCCTGGAGGGCCACAGCCCTGCACAGTTTAGATATAACCCTACTTAAACACACCTGATCCAGCTAATCTAATCATTTAGGCTTATTTGAAAACTACATGGTATGTGCGTTGGAGCAGGGTTGGAACTAAACTCTGCAGGGCTGCGGCCCTCCAAGAACTGAGTTTGACACCCCTGTGTTAAAGGAATAGTTTACTCAAAAATGAAAACTCTCTCATCATTTACTCACCCTCATGTCACATTTTTGGAATGACTTTGACTTTCCTCTGTCGATATTTTGAAAAATATCTCTGTTTTCTTCTGTTGTGTCCAGTGTTGTTTTGGACCCACTGACTTTTTTATATGAAGAAAAACAGAAAAAAAAAAAGAAAAGTGAAGTGAATTTTCATTATTGGGTGAAATATCCCTTTAAGTGCCACTAGAGAGATAACTGAAACCCTTTCTAGACATTTGTCATGGTAACTTATGGTTTGTGAACTCATTGTAGTCTATATCTTGCGGGTGTTCTTCGTTCTGTTCTGTGACTGAATCGAGCCCATATTTACATTCATTAGACATAGATGCCTGAAAACCTTGTCCTATGGGACACAGGTACTTGATTCGATAAATCTCCGTCAGCTGATGGGCTTCCTTTGGCTCTCTCTGTCAGCTCCTCTGTGGTCATGGAAGAATAAGAAATAAACATCATTTGCAAGGCTCTACTGACTCTAAGTTTGGTCTTTGCTTTTTCGACTGAATTCCCCTGGTGTGTCCCATCATTTGTGAAATGGGATGGAAATAATTTATCTTGTGTTTCAGTCACATTAGGAAGACTAGCACTTCCCTTCACTTGCTCAAGAAATCTATTTATTGCACACATCTTCATTTTGTCAAAAAACACATTAGGATGCATTAGTGTTTACTCTTGTTCTTCGGACACATTTATCAGAATCTGTTCTTTTATTTACACACTTGGGAAAGAGAATAATGGCCTCCACAGAGTGTCCAAACTCGACCGACATTCATCCATCCATTTACCCTTTATACGATGCAATCAATCATACTGTTGGCAATTGAAAGAAAGGCCAGCACAGCATTACTCATTACTGTAGTAAGTGTCTCAAAGCGCTACTTCAGCACAAGGTTCAAAAGTAACCTGAATTGACTTAAGGAAGTGAACTTTAAACTGTTTTTTTTTTTTTTTAAATAATCTATAACTTGCTAGCACCAGTGATAGACAGAAATTTGAGGTCTCAGATGACGTGCCTACTGCTCCGTTCATTCATGAGCCTTCAGTTTGACCTATCCTGGCCGTAGATTTGTGGTAACAAAAGCCTCCTCATAGTCTAATAGTCATGATGATTTCAGGACAGTTCAGAATAAATCAAATATTACAATTTATTATTAGTTGGGTAAAGTTGTATCATGCCAATTACATAATGAAACAATTAGAAGCCAATTTAGAAAGGATTATGCAATTGTGAATCACATTGTAAGCGCGTGGCAACCCTGCTCCTGTACATAGAGACTGTGGCTAAATGGGAAATAGCCAAGTGACCTACGCAGGAGACGAACAAATTTAACATAGTCACACATGTAACAGTTATCCTAATTTAACAAAAGACACACGGTCTAAAATGCATAGCAAAGCACTCAGATGTTTCAGAGAATAAACTTAATTGGCCTATGTGCACATGTAGTAGCACAAACAACTATACAGTGTGTTCTATGGGCACAATGTGTTTAACACAATTACATTTTTGAATCATGCCTGACAGCAGAGATACACACAGCAGCAGTTCTGGAGCAGAGCAGAGCTCGAGACCCTCACACACTGCATGGGGTTTTCTGACTACAGAAATTCCAAAGTAGTGTTTTGTCACTTCCCTTATATACCCAAATAATAAAAACAAAAAAATCTTCAGATCAGTTGTAAAAACATAAAAGACCTTTTGGTGTTTTTGGTTCTAGTGCTCCAGGGTCGCACCTGGATGAAGATGGATAAACAATTTTGCAGACCCCCGCCTCCTCAGCAGAACACAATTCTACAAAAGTTTTCAATATTTCTCATAATACAAGAGACTACAGTGAAATTGAGACCAATTTACCAATCGCACAGAGACCTTTAAAATGATACCAAACATGAAAGGGTTATGATTATGAATTCTGAAGATACAGTAAATGCATGATATAACTATAGCAACTTGAGTTCTTGACATTTCTCTGTCAACTTTTAGTGACCTGGACCATGTGCCCAGGGGGGAAAGATGGGTGAAGGGACTGATGAGCAAATGGTCTTTCTGCCAGATCTTCTTGTCAGATTAGAGAGTTTATTGTTTTGTTGGATGGCATGTGTGTTGCGAGAGTTTCTGAGTGTGTGGCTTCATGAGGAGATCAAAACCCCCCTACAGAAACCTGAATCACAAATATTAAGTAGCAAAACATCAAAAATATGAACATTATTAAAAAATATGACTGTTTTACTGCTTTGATGTAATATACGGTGTCAGTGTCAGTGAATATAAAACATTTTTTAAAATCTTACTTTTGTGCTGTAATGTGTGCTAAGAAATATCCATGACATTGGTCCATTGAAGCCATAGATGGAAAAGCCTGAAGGAAAAAAAAAAAAACACAATGAAAAACAATATGTTAGGCCCAAAAAAAGGTCTTTTCATTCAGTTAAAAAAAAGAAGCATTTGCTCCAAAATCCAGAGAACTGTGACATAACTTGCAAAATTTGAAAGACTAGAATGAATTTCTTCATCCACTTGGATTGAGTGAAGCCCTGAAATTTCAGTAACATTTCCAACAACGTATAACAATTTTAGACTCTCATCATGGGCATAGATCTCAACAGCATGATATAATTGCTCTTTCAGGACTTTGTCATATACTCAAATTCTTTGACAGCAGATGTCTTAAGACAGAGCATCCTTGAGCATCCTGACATGGTAAAACTGTTAGTATGGCTTTGTTCACACATTGCATCATTACGGAACTTTGCTGGCATTGCGACAACAGGTCCTATTCACACATGACCTCTAAACAGAAAAATGTGCCATTAAATTTATAGGAAAGGCTGCATGTGTGAAAGCGCCTATTATCCTAGAGTGGTTCTGTCTCCCAGCTATTCTCAGACCTTCAATTTAGCATGAACTGTGACCTGTGAAGCTACAAGAACAGAGTGTGGAACTATGGGTTAAACAGAAAGTGCTGTAATGAATATAATACAACTACTGTGGTTGAACTACTACCATATGCTACTTATATGCTACTGTGTATATATTGTATATATTTATGCTCACCAAAGTTGCATTTATTTGATCAAAAATTAAAGTAAAAACAGTAGTATTGTGAATACTATTTCAATATATTTTAAAATTTCAGTTTATTCCTGTAATGGCAAAGCTGAATTTTCAGCAGCCATTACACCAGTCTTCAGTGTCACATGATTCTTCAGAAATCATTCTAATTTGCAGATTTGCTGCTCAAGTAACATTTCATAAGATTATCAGTGTTGAAATGTGCTTCTTGTAGAAACTTTTATAGAAACTGTTATACATTTTTAAGAATTCTTTCATGAATACAAAGTTCAAATGGCATTTATTTGGATTGAATTTGTTCATAACAATGTAAACATCTTCATGAACTGTCGCTTTTCATTAATTGAATGCATACTCGCTAAATAAAAGTATTAAATTCTTAAAAATTGTCTTTATTTTTTAGAGACCAGGCTGGTCTCTTATTTCCCATCACTTTTTGATGTTTCTCAGCGTGTGTTTGTGCATCCAAGGATGAAACTCTCCTGTCAGGTTTTGAAATTCAGTACAACTCAATCCAAACCCTCTCAAATCAAATCCTAAAAATGTATGAAGCACAAAAGTGGCTGAGACAGCAAGGTGAGCCATATCAGAACATGGCTGAACAACTCCTTGAGACGGCCAACAATGCTTGACTGCGCTTAATCTGGTTCTGTCATGGCAAAATAACAAGACATTACACTCCAGGAGACTTTGAGAACCACATGTCCCTCACAGTCTGAAGTACAGCTTTGCCTCACCCTCTGGAGGACCCTTCAATTAGCTGGCCCATCACAGGGCAGCTAAACAGCTGTGTCATTAAAATGGAGCCTCAGTGGGCAGAGAATGAAGTCAACTGATCGTTAACAGGAATAAAGTGGGGCTTCACATTGACTAAACCACTTTGAAGAGGCTTCTGACTTTGGAACAATTGCAGATAAAAGATTCAGTCTGGGCACTTCAGACACACAGCTTGGGAAGGTGGCTGAAATGTATTTTTAATCACGTTCAGACTGTTCAGATTCAAGCGCTGTGCTTTTATGAATTAATATGTATTTCAGACCAAGTATGCTTTTCAAGAAGTTGCTAAACGGATCCGTTTTTCTCAATGTTTTGATTATTACAGTATCTTATGGTATCTCAGTTATGGTCTGTTGATTATATGGTAGTGGTAACACTACGCCATCTTTCCTGTCAGTGCGGCTCAAGTGAAGACATTCAATTACAGCTCAACTCCTATAGCAATCTCCCCATCTTTTCCCATGTAATTCACTTTCATGATGAGGTTTCTCTCTATCTCACCCTCAAAACTTCACACTCCATTTGAACTCTGACTCTGCTTTCGGTCTTTATTATATTGCCGCTCACCCTCAAATCACCTCTCTGCCTGCAGCTCTCTAGAACACGACGAGGAAAGAAGAAAGGAACCGCCTTGGCTCAAAGTCAAAGGTGCTCGTCATCAGGTCTTCACATGTACTGAAGGTAAAAATCACACTGGTGCTCTTTACTGTGGCGAGCTACTGAAATGCCTAATTATCCATTATATTTAACATTTTTGGCCATTACAATTATTGCCATGTGGACAAAACTTAATGTGACGCCATATGAGGCATTCTAGAAAATGTGTTTCAATAGGTATCAGGAGTCATTTTTTTTCAAAAAAATATTGTAAGCAAAAGTGTTGTGTTGGACAATAGCACAATTGTGGGAAAGTAATTGAAATGTATTTATTATTTGATTATATATTTATAATAACAATTCTTTGATTATTTTACTCTGATTATATGATAAAATGGTTGTTTTAACCATATAGTAATTCATATTTTTATAATGGATTTCCACAGTTTATGATGGACAAGGGTAGAACAATTAAATATATATTACAAGGCAAAAAGTAGCAAAAGTGATGAATAAGTGATGAATGCACGGTAAAAAGTTTCTAGGACAGTTTTTAATGTGACCTTCATATAACCATGAGGAAAAAGTTAACAGAAAAATAACCATTAAAAAGTCTGAATAAAAATCAACCCAAGGGACACAAGAATACCCAATGCCCATAAATATTTATTGTACATAGTATGATTTGTGCAGCGGTTTAAATATGAACATGAGTTAAGTTTTAAGAAAGCTGCTAGTGAATTTAATTGGCATAGGTAGGTTGGAGTTTTCTGCGTGACCTCTTTCCTCTGACATTTCTCACTGTTTCTGCTCTTTCTTTGTTCTGGCTGCTGGGAAACTGTATCTGGGGGTTATCTCTCAGCTTCTCAGTCTATTTTTGTATGTGACGGCAGTTAGTTGCGTGACCTTTTGCTAGATGTCATCAGAGTGTTTTGCCCAGTGTTTGTGCAGTTGCGGTAAATGGCAGCATCCAGAACTTTCTCTGCCTTCCGTGCGTTAATCTCCAAGACTGCCTTCCAAGTTGTTTTTGTTCATCAGCCGGTTTTATTGATCCAAAGTAAATGAAATGATATGTGGCTGTTGTCTACGTATAGACAGCATTTATTAAAAGTGGAAGAATTGTGCTTGAAAAAATTGTATATTCAACTGATTTTATATAACATAATCATATGTTGAAAGTTATTTCAAGAAAAGTTGGCAGCAGCTTGGTGATAGAGATTTCCTCACCATGACCATTTTAAAATTAAATCAAGGGCCAGGAGATGGTGGTGAACGTTGTATTTATCCACACAAAAATAAATCTCCTACCCCTGCATCACAGCCAATCCTCACATCATTCCACCTGGCTGATTTCAAACATTGAGCGACTGCTATTAGACACAGCACAGCTGGAGAGAAAGCAGCAAACTGGAGCTCAGAAAAAGCTTTTAGTACACTGATCTGAGACCAGCTGCACAGACTTTCTTTCAATTACTACGTGTAGTTTTTGAAAAAAGGGGCAGCTGCTCCTAGGTCACTGTAAAGTCTCTGTCACTCTCGCTAAGAACTTTGCACTCTCTTGTCTGCTTCAGTGCAGACAGACTCAGACGGCTCTCGCTGTTGACTCGCTGGCTGACCGCACAGCACCCGTAATTTCCCTGTCCATCTTAGGCTTTTAGTTACCAGAGTGAATTGGTGCAATTACAGTCATGGGCCAAATTAGGCAGCAGACTTAGAACAAAAGTTTTCATGCAATAAAAGTTTTAGAACTCATATTTGCCTCGTAATATGAACATGAAAACATCTGTCAACAACAAAAAACAGATTAATAATTTTCAAATATCCTCTTATTATATTATATAAATTAGTTGTTTAAGAATCCCCCAAAAAAGGGCTTGACATTTTAAGTTCAGTAAAGACATTTGAATACAATAAGTAAGAAATGTAATTTATGTGTCAGGTTGATATGACTTCAAATCTTCTATCATTGCAGCAATTACCTGTAGATTAAGATTTATATACAAATTATTTCCTTTATTTAGCTTAATTTAGATCAATAATATGTGCTTCATATCACGTTTTTAATGAGAAAAGAAGTTTGATGTGATATAAATGATCAAACAATGCAAGCATATTCATTATTCATAACACAGTACATGCTGGGAAGAGGGCAAATGCATGAAGAACAAATCTGTACTTTCAGGTTAAGATCGATTGATTTTCAATAAATTAAATAAATTATTATTCTAATTAATTAAACATTAAAATTTAATATCAGGTTAAACCGTTAATCAAAATATTTACACTAAATTAGGAGTTCAGCTGTGTTAAAGATTTTACAAGCTATTTGGCACCTCTCTAAAAGAATTGGAAAACATTGGTGTGGCTATTTGTCTCTGTCACTGATAAATTAAAAACAGTAAGATATTAGTTGTAAGAGTCACCTGAACAAACAGTGGCAGTGTAAAGTATAAACTACCACATCTGAGATGACAATGACACACAGCCTTGAATTAATTCCACATCCTCGGCTCGGCTTGCAGGAGATGCCATGCCATGTTTGAGTCAGACAGGTGAAGGAGTTTTGACATGATCTTACAATGTATCTCTCACATCGCCTCAGGTAGAGCAACGATGCGACAGGAACATTAATAACAAAGTAAATATGAAGGGAGAGAGATGCTCCTAGTAGATTTTTTCATTGTAATGTGAACAAATGAGGCCAATTGCTCTGAAAAAAAGAGTGAAAGCAGCTGAAACTTTGATATTAGCCTACAGACAACAATACGAAGAAATGTGGAAATCAAAATAACCACAGTGTGTTCTCATGACTCAATGGACAACTTAAAAAAACCTAAACAAAAAATGTGACTTGGATTTTTTAGCTGTTAATATGATTTAGTCAGATTGTGATTGTATTAGTTAAGGATTGATTTTAGTTGATTGAAAAACTTTTAACAAACTCAACTTAATCTGTAAAATGAATTAAATGTAAACTTCAAAGCGATCGGCTGATGAAAAATGGAGGCGACAGGTGACCAGTGTGTGTCCTCAATATCAGCTTCTGTCTTTGAGGGTAATATTCAGTGCCTGGCCTCCCTTAAAGAGCAGCACATCATTTGCATTCCACCCGTCTCTGTGATCTCCTTTTGGATTAAATCAAAGTTGTCCATGGATTTATGCTCTTCTCTTTCATTTTGCGCTTATCAAAAAGGTTGATTGTGTACAACCTGTTTCATTTCGGACTGAAATTAAAGCACTGTGCAGGAGAAAGGAAATAACCAGCTGTATCCATGCAGCTATGATTTTCAATATTTCACGCTACTTGTTAAAATTATTGCACCCAAATTTGAATTTTGCATACTAGTTATATTACTTTAACTGAATCATCATGTATCTTCATAAATCTTTTATTGTTGCTGGTGTAGCGTTTGGACCAATCAGACACCCAATTACTTGTTATATTTAACAAATAATCTCTAATGCCCCTTCACCCAACCAAAGGGCCAACTATGAGGGTCTGTGGACCCTTCCCCCGAAATGCATCTAACATCTCAGAAAGGCAGAACAGGCCTCTGGTTCTATGGCAACCAATCTGATAACACTAGTTTTATTGCTCAAAGGAATGCGGGCAGAGCAACACTCACTCCATTTCCCCTTAGGAAAGATACATAATGCCCATAAAATGGATGCTTCTCTAATTAATTAATAGGAAAACCTTTCTTAGAATGAACACACATATCCTTCGGGTCATTGTGTATATTGTTATTGTCCTTGTATATTGTCTTTTGTATTGTATACTGTTTTATGTATGCTTCTGATAGAATCACTCGTTCATGTAACCTTAGCTATTCCATGTTTGGTCTAGCAATTCGTCTTCGGATGATCTAATTGAGAGTGTATATTATATGTTGATACCTATGCAACATATCAGTGTTCTAAGAATCTTTACTAGTTTGTATATCAACATCCGATCCAGTTCCATATGCAAATTACCATGCTTGGAGACAAAGAGTTGTAAACTTTCCCTCCAAAGTTCAAGACAACATTGGCTCTTTGACATCCGAAAGGAGTGACCTCTATAGTAGATAAAGCTCTCACATCAGTGACCCCGGCTGCCAGTCTGCAGTACTTTCAGATACTGAGAAGATGAGGATGTGAGCTAAAAGTCTTCTGTACCTTACGTTTGAGCCAGGCTTCGGCCTTGACTTTCCATTCATCCAAGATCCTAGGATCTCATCTGATCTCATCTCTCTTAGTTCTCTCATCACCTTCATCTGGGAGAAAACTCTCCCGAACATCACCGAGCCAGAATAACATCTTTTGGAGTTCATCACCCTTCAAACCCGGAAGAAGTTGAAGAACTCCAACACCACCAAACCTTCAAACCATCAAAACCTTCATCCGAGACTACATCCGGACACTCGTTCAATGACCAAGGCAATGCAAGTATCGCACATTTAACTAAATGAAACAGAGGTTTAGTATAAGCGGTAGACCCCGTTGTAAAACGGCGCCGATGGTTTTTAACTCAGGTGGTTCTGACTCATTTTCCATAACTGCATTCTCTGGTTTCTCTAATGGCTTCATTCATCCACTTTAGCTCCCCTTTTGTATGTACGCGGGAGTGTATGTTTGTTTGTTAGACTAGTTTGTGTTAGTGTTTAGTTAATAAAACTCTTGTGCACAAATTACATGAGTTTCTGATTTTTCGTCCCTTTACGATTTTGATTCTTACTACATGCTCTAATGCATTAATACTTAGGAAAGTATTTTCTGTGGCCACGAAAATATCCTTTCTTAGAGTTGATATGAACTTACACGGAATGTTCGCTGGACGAAACAGATTAGTTGATGGCAATTTAATTCTGCTGTAGTTACTACTTGCAGCTGATATAAATAATTGTAATTAATCATAAGTAATTGTAATTATTTATATACATTCCCCTTTTGAGTTGATTTGCTACACTGGTAAAGCTGTGTAGCCACTGAAATATCTTTTAATGTGGTAATTCTATTGTATTTTAGCATCACTTATAAGAATAATATGGCTTGTTTATGCCTTTATGCAGTTGTCAGGTTCATGTTCAGTCTATTCAACCATCATGTTGTGTTTCAGTCCTTTTGGATTTTCCCAAAAATTAAAGTTCTGTCATTATTTAATCACCCTCCACTTATTCTAAATCTGTACAAGTTTCTTTCTTCTTTTGAGTGCAAAAGATGATGTTTTGAAGACTGTTGATAATCAAACAATTGATGGTATGACAAATAAGGTTGATGGCAAATAAGTCTGTTAGTGTTTTGGATCATTATTTGATGTCAAATCTGGGTCCTGAAGCAAATCAAGGCCAAGTAGTTCATGAGATTATTTTTGTGCAGCATGGTCTTGATTTGAAATTGTGTACTTAATATTGTACTTTTTTAAATCACCTCCACATTAAACCATTCACTTAAATGTAATATTTAATTAGAATAAAGCTTCATTTAACCCATTTCTATTAGACACAGCTGGAAAGGACAGACTATATCAGAAATATGTTCTATCCTCCAAAAGGTGCCTATTAAGGGAGATTAATTAGCATGCAGGAAGATGTTTGATTACAGGGTTCAACTTATAGTCGAGATGAAGGCTCATGTGTTATGCTATCAAATGTAACCTCTAAGAAATGTCCTTGTACAACAGTAATAAAGTATTGGAAATGTGATGCTTTGATAAATGTAGAGGATGATATGATCACAGAAGATGAGTGAAACGCTGCCCTCTAATATTTTGCTTCCTCTGAGGTTTATGAAGCTGATGGAGAAAATGCAATTCCAATAGGTTACTGCATGCTTCCCTGTAAGGTTTGTTTAAGATTGGATGCATTTCCTCTGGGGTTCGGTTATATTTGCTGATGGTTTTGGTTATGTTTTATGGATGTTATATTTCCTATTTTTCCCTTATTGGATTCATAGGGCCACAAATTGACTAGACATCATATTCTTTCATTTGAACAAAATGCATTCTGTTTGTTTATAAATACATACAGCACTTCTATCTGTAGCATTAGGCAGTCCTTGATTAGCATGATTTGAATAAGCAGTCTCTTATGCCATGCGACAGGCAGACAGAGAAGATTTGCACCTGCAGGTACGGCCTTGTCACTTCAGACACTCATCACTGCTCTTGGACAAATTCCAAACTCTTGGAGTTAACTTTAGTTATCTGAACTAAAAATCTATTTGGGGTAGTTTCTGGGTCAAAAGAATAGGACAAAAATATGACAAAATTTGTGGACAATTTTTGATGTAATAGTTAAAAGAGGTCATTTTCCCAAGAAGTATAAATATTTCCATGGTCCATGCGAATTCATCACTAGTATTTACTGATTTTTTTTTTTTTTTTTTGAATTTGTAAGTAACACAAAGATTATTGGGGTATGATTTAAGAGAGAGAAAAAAAAATATTTCAGTTTTTCTACTTTAAAATGTCACATGCAATTCAGTGTGTAACTTGCCATTGCTTCCCATTGTTTGTCAAATTTACTAGCAATTTCTGAGTGAAAATTGTTTCTACACTGTTTTTTTTTTTCAGTATAGGTCACTTAAATGAATGTCATGACATTTCTTTACGAGGCATTTTAGAAAAAAATAAGTTTAATGCTATTGATGTTCCATTTCCATGTTTGAAATGAAATGAGGGTGTGTAAATAATGGCGAATGAAAATTTTTGTGTGAATTAAACCTTCAAGAAAATAAAAAGGTGAGGGGAAAATATGATGATGTGATAATGACAAGAGAAAGAGTAGGATTTTAACACTACAACATATTGGTCTGTTCATTTTTTAATACTTCACATGTAAAATTCACTTCATGAATAATTAACCAAAATGTATTACATTCCCCATTGTTGAAATCTTGTTCTGCTTGACTGGAGTTGATTGACAGTGTCTCAATTTTCTGCACAAAAGTGAGTACAACTAAAAATAATCACAACGATGTATCCTTCCAGATAAAATGCTGAATCAAATAAAGTCCTGAGATGCTGAATCAATACTGAGATTATGGTTTGCATCTAAGTTTTAAAGCAGGCACTAGCAGCTACAATAAACCCCAGGTTCATTTGCATCAGGGCTACAAACAACATCCTAAATGGGAAATATATATACATACATATATATACCGTATATTAGTGCTGTCAAACGATTAATCGCCATTAATCGCATCCAAAATAAAAGTTTTTGTTTACATAATATATGTGTACTGTGTGTATTTATTATGTATATATAAATACACGCATGTATATATTTAAGAAAAATATGTTACGTTTAAATCTTAAATATATTTATATATGATATAATTTATATGAATATAAATGTATCCATGTAAATACATGTAAATATTTTCAAAATATATGCTGTATGTGTGTGTCTTTATATATACATAATAGTACACACACATATACCCAGTACACACACATATATTATGTAAACAAAAACTTTTATTTTGGATGCGATTAATCGCGATTAATCATTTGACAGCACTAACACACACACACACACACACACACACACATATATATATAAATGCCCCTAAATGTAGTGGAGTTATGGCAAATTCCTACAATTCTGAAAGCTGAAATATCACAACATAAACATTTGATCAACAATCCAGTGTTGATTGTAATCAAACCCACTCAGTTTTTTTGATTAGCTTCTGGTTATTAAGCTAAAATGTCCCTAATGAAAAGGTGCAGTTCACTTCTGTTTAGGCTGTAGGCAAGAGGCTGAGATTGCGTCAATGGAGTGATTTGAGTTGCTGGAGGAAATTAGTGAACATGAAGGAGCATGAATAACCGAAGTGTCACCTCAGCCATTCCTCTGTGGCAGAGTCTCTAACGCCTGTCATCCCTCGCTTTTCACAATCAGATCAGTGCAGCCAGAAGAAATAACAATCTAATGATGCAGAAAGAAAAAAAAACAGTTTATGTGAGCACCTGCTTAACCCTGTGTGTTCAGTGGAAAACATGACACTGCCAAAAGGTTTATGATGCTGAAGATGGTACAGGAGTGGTGATTCTGATCCAGTCATGGAATATTATAGTATATTTGGGTGTTTTTTCAACTTTTATGTCCTACTTTTATGTGTTCAGTATCATTAAATCTAACTATTTTTGCTTTTGCTATATGAAGGTGACAACAAAACTGCTTTCATTGCTTTTTTTCCTGTAATCTTTTTGCCAATAAACACAATACATCATACATGTGGAACTTTAAGGAAAACAACAAATTGGATACTTTTTGTAGACAAATTCAACGTGACAAAATGCCTTTGCTGAAGACACCCATTTCAGAATCCCGAAAAGCATCATTCTTTCTGACCAAGTATTATTTCTTATTGATGCCCTGCTATAAAAACATCAAGTACTGAGCCACATAAAAATGAGAATTATTGGTCTGCTGGTCTAATCATGACACTGTGATATCACTGGAAAGCACAGCACAGTAATAAAATGATGTTTTGCCCTATAGCACTTTGTAACCATTGCCTGACGGAGGCATCTATCTAATAATTTCTCTCTGTGATAGAATAACCTTTTATTATAGACAAACAGGTATCATCTGACCCTTCAGGGTCCACAGTGCGGATAAAGAAAGAAGAATGCACGAGTCTAAACGAACGGCTTTGTTGAGCCTTACACTACTGACTCTGTTCTTATTAAACAGGGGAACACCAGACTATCAGGGGAGTCTGGATGAGGATAAGCAGTAAATTAAGATGTCAATTAGCAAGCATTTGCTACTTCTGTGTCACGTCTTTAATTCAATGAAACTCATTGCTTTGAGCTGCACAGTATTTAGTGAACTGTACACTAAAGCCTTTTAGGAATCTGATTCATTTTAGAAGCCCTGCATGGGTATGTCATACGGGTATGCTTGAATTTAGATTCAGGCATTCAGCTGTGTAGTGTGTGCATATCAAAGTAATATCAGCGAATGATTTCACACCGCATACTCTTTGGTGTGTGTCACAAAATGGGGTAAAATATATTAGATTAATTTCATTTTCTTGCAGTTTACCTGACCTGATTGTAATTTACCTGGCCCTTTGTCTCAGAATTTATTTTATTTAAAGTGGTATATTAAAACAGATGCAGAGACTATAAATGGTTATTGTATATTTATATTATGCATTTATACTGTGTGTGTGTGTGTGTACACAGTATTTATGTAAGATTTTGTTAATCTCATATTCATTTTAGTCTATTTCACCACAGGCTGTCAAAATCGTTTAATTTCTACTTGATTTTATGGGTTTTAACTCGATTGTCATCAGCAGTTAATTTCAGAGTGTTAAAAAAAAGCAGTGAACTCATCACTGCTGGTCATCATGTTTTTATAAGGCTGCAATTAAACATAAGTCAGTTTTAGTGGGTTGACATTTTTACAGTGTAATGGTGCAGTGGAGGCTTTGTTGGACTGAATATACTGTATTTGTAGTTTCATTAGTGCATTAGATTTTTCATTGATTGTTTTGTATTATATAAAATAATGGAGATCAAAATTAAAGAACAATTTATGAACACTTGATTTTTTTGAGAAATTATTCTATCTTCATTGTTCAAAATTTAAAGAAATTTTATTTGTGGCTATATCATGCTAGTAGAACAGTGTCTTACAAAATAACCAAGGCACTGCAACAAAAACCCTTTGTTTTGTGGAAAACACAGTGATCAAAATTAGAGAACAGCAATGATTGTAGCACGAAGAACTAAAATTTCTGAAGGTTACAGCAGTCGGAAATTAGTAGGAAGTGTACAGGCCCATGCTTTGAATGACTTCAGTACATCTGCGGCCGCAGAACATCACTAGTTTCTCACACTGCTCTGGTGTGATCTTGATCCACTCTTCTTTCAGCCTCTTCCATAGTTTGGTGACTGTAGTGGGATTCTTAGCTATAACTTTGTCAACAAGAATTTTCCAAAGATTTTCAACCGGGTTTAGATCAAGACTCTGGGCCGGCCATTTCATTATTTCAGTGTTCTTAGCTTCAAGGAACTGCTTTACCCATTTTGCACTGTGACAGGAGTATTTTCTTGCATGAAAATTGCAGGCTGAATGAGCGATGCTTGCAGGGAAGGAACTGCATGCTGCTGCATTCAAATTTGCATTCAAATTTTCAGTTAATCAAATTCAAATTCAATTAATCTGCTGCAGAAAACATCCCCCAAACATGATACTTCCTTCTCTACATTTCACTGACTTTTTACACACTCGGGGTTCAGTCTTTCCCCAGTTTGACGACGAACATAATGTTTCCCATCTGCCAAATAAATTAAACTTGCTTTCATAATTGAAGTGAACTCAAATTCTCTTAAACGTCGAGTCACTGCTGAGACAGATCCTTACCCTGTTCAGCTCTGAACTGGTGAGCAATTCCAGCTGCAGCGTTAAACCGATTGCCCGTTGAGATTCTCCACATTATCCTATCCTCTCATGCATTTGTCTTTCGTGAACAACCAGCATTTTTGGGGGACTTGAATGAGTTAGTGACATTGTAAAGATATTCTAGAAATCACACATTTGGAACGACCAACTTCTGTTGCAATGGCAATGGCTGCCTTCATCTGGACAACCTGCTGTCGGAGGACTTCAGTCATTTTAGAATGGCTCGCCATCTTGCAAAGTCAGTGAAAACTGGAAAGTTAGGCTGCCAGTTAAATAGAGATGATCAGATAATTAAAGAAATTAGCACGTGGTGCCAGATTAACACCAATAACTGGGAGGTAACTGAAAGTGTTCTCGAATTTTGATGCGTGTTCTTTTTCAAATATCTAATTTAAGTTTTTTTATACTGTGCTTCAGTATATATTTAACTCAATGAAATATGCTTAAAAACCTGTGTTTTTACTCCTGTTAGGATAACCTCTAATAGGACTAAGCAGTGAACTTGAAACTTAGGAAATTGTAGGTTGTTCTCTAATTTTGAACTCCACTGTATATATGTTTGTGTGTGTGTGTGTGTGTATTGTGTATATATGCATATGTTTTATATGTACATGTGTATACTTGTATCTTTTATGTTTATTTGTTTTTCTTTACAGATACAAAATACCCCATAATGCCGATTCCTCTTGGCAGTTCAGTTGCATGAAATTAATACGGCTGTTGACTGAGTGCTCTGAACATATTAAAATCTCCATATATCACATCGGCAGTGAATATGTAAACACAGTTAACTAACAGCCACATATAGTTACAGTCATCATAAAACAGAAATTAGAGTAATGAATCATCCACATAGTCGCTCTACAGAAGTGTCCTTAAAGACACAAATGTTACTTACACAAGCACACACTATTCCCTCTGCTCACACGTATGCACACAGGGCTCTGATCTCTGAGGACAGGCTCCGAGGGACACATCGACCTGAGAAAAACAAGCCCAATGGTCATAATGAGAGGCTTTTCATTACAGGGCGCAGGGATTGGTGTGGGGCGGGGGTGCGGAGAGCAAAGAGGGGCTGAAGGAGGCAGATGCTCAGCGCTGTATAATCACAGCCTCCCTCCTGTGCCGCTGGACTCATTTGTTGCATTTCATTTGTGGATCTTGAGATTAAATGTGATGCAATAATGCCATCTCTGGAATACCTGCGGGCGTTAGTGAATCATTAAGCACTGCACACACACGTTTGTATGATACACCCACATAAATGCACAAACAAAACTGTCACACACACATTCTTGCACACGCACTTGAGGAACAGTAAGAATCAGCAGCAGGAGAAACTTGCGTTCATGTGGCTGCTTCAGTGGCGCTGTGGGTGAGAGGGGGTGTGTTCGGATCCCACTGGAGGAGCCAGTTACGCCGAGGATGCGTCAGGGAGCATGACTGCTGCCGGAAAGGGGCATGACATGATCTGTCAGAAGGCAGTGTCTCTCATAGTTGACCTCTGTACGCAGGACAGCCCGCGGCTGGACCACAACACCTGTGAGGAGTTCCTCTTTCTCATCTCCAATCAAGAGTACAACCACAAGGATTCAGGTAATGACCAGACGTTTCCTTTAGATTTATGGTTATGCTGTTTGTAGAGTGGATTGTTTTGTTATTGATGATGTTTTTCTGAATGAGAATCTCATTTAAATCAGAAATGGTTTTATTTTGGCTCAGGAACAACTGTGAAGCAGAGCCAGGCTGGTATCAAGTTAAAAATTACCTACTCTCAGGATAGCATCACTCACGGTTTGACTGCATTCCTGTGTGGGTTGTAGAGGAAATAATTATTTAAGTCCAGAACTGCCAGCACTGCCAGACAAAGATTCCTATCAGATGATACTCTTAAGGAAATTACTTTGGCATTAACGGTTTCAGTGTCCCCGAGAGATAAAAATAGTTTGGATTTGCCACAGTGCTTATAAACCGTGACAGAAAAATTACTGTGTGCTCATGCTTTTATCAGAACTATGTTGTATTATTATTAGATGTGGACTAAAACGTTTGATCATGTGTGGTAGCCTTATCTGAAACCTTTTTTTTGTTTGGTAGCAGGCATAGATTCAACATTTTTTTCTTGAGTTAGCATCCCATAGATCTGTTAGAACATGAACAAACTGCCTTTTTTTGGATAAATTAAATTAAATGTGATTTTCAGTGACATTACGGGGCTTGGAAAGTTGTAATGTGCACATCTGTGAAATCATTGAAGATGAAAGGGCAACCATTTTGAAAACGCATTGCATTAAAAGTAACCATGTTAAATTTATTAGTAAACAATTATTTTAAAAATCATATTATTAATCTTTTATTATTATTATTAATCTTTTATTAGTTTTGTTCATATTTAAAAAGCATTGCATTAAAACCAATCATTTTATATTGAATGAAAACAAACTGTAAATTAGATTTAATTACCTTATTCATATACTTTTAAAGCTAATTTAAAATGGCTGCTTTTAATGTTTATTATATTTATAAACATTAAACACACACAAGCTGTAAAAGTAATTAAAATCAAAAAGGCAATAATAATAATTGCATAAAATGAAAAAATAAAAACCACTATATTGTATATCAAAATAAAATATTTTTCATGAATATTTTTCATTCTAATCTAAAATGTTTTAACGTTATGTATATTGTATATTTCAATGTATTCTATAATGTATTTTTGAAAAGTAAAAATGTATTTATTTAAATTCTTAAACTTGAGGAGAGATTTGAGGTATAAGGGCTTTTTGAAGGTCTCTTATATTATTTTGCTCTGCTCAATCAATTCGCTTGCAACCAGACTGGAGGTATTTTTGGCTGGTTTTGTTGTTGTCCTTCTGCCATGTCGATGTGTTGACAGACCCCTGCTTGGAAGAAATGTGTCAAGTGAATGTAGACAAAAATCTTGTCACTTTGTATTAACCTCACGAGGCAAATCGAAGGCCCTCCAGCCCACCATTGGCATCCATGGCTGAGCCGTGGGGGCACTAAATGCCACGACATGTTATCGGACCATCACTGTGAATCACTAGTGCCAGATAAAAGCTGAATAGAGGCTCTTTTCTTATATTGTTGAGCAGATTTAAAACCAAGTGTCTGGTTTCCCTCGGAGGGAAATGTCAAGCAGCTTGCTGTGTTTGAAAAGTGGGAGGAAACATTCCTCAGGAGTAATTCGCATGGAAAATCTCACATTGTGAGATAATTGTGCGAGAAGGTGATAATCTTGCATGTCTCAATGACAAAATGTTGTTTTTGTACTATATTTGTTTATCATTTTGGAGCATTTCCTCCTGCCTTTTTGCTGGCTGCTAAATAATTGCGATTCTGTAAACAAGCCAATTTTCGGTGTCTTCAAATGTCAGAAGCCTTGTCTAAGACTGAGGCATTCAACATGTGCGTCTGTGATTTCTAATCTCTGGCGGATGCAAAATTTGAAACATTCTGACAGAAATCAAAAAACAATAACATGTTTCTGTGTTTCAAATCCAAGCGTGTCTGTTCCAAGCACACTGAGGTAAATACTACATGGCTCCAGGTTAGTTTGAAAGTATTCCAGCGTGAAAACCTTCATGGGATTGGGTACTGAAGCACAGATGCTGTTCAGGGAAGGCAGGACACAGTGTGGCTGTGGATGATGGATGGAAAGCCCTGCACAATCCTATTAACAGTCAACAGATGTCTAAAGATGAGACACACAGTAGAGGAAAAAAAACAACATTTACCTCTATGAGTTTGGAGTGCTGTTTAACTGAAAACAGACTGACGCTCTCACAGTTGTCCTTGTCCGCATGAAAACATATTGAAATGATGGATGCCAGATCACAGGTGATGTGTCAGATTTCCACATCAGCTCTAATTAGATTGTATCTCATTTTCACAATCCCATCATGGCTTTATTAAGCCAGACTCCCTGCAGAGGACATTAGTAGCACATGATTATTCATTAGACTCTGCTGCATTCTTTGAAAGGATGGAGAAAGTTTTGCTTTGCAGGTGTGGATAAAAGCAGTAGTGCAAAATAAGCCACTTTCTTTGTTGTGCTTTAGAGTTTTGCTCTACATGCAAATACGTTTTCAATAATTCCTATGTGTCTCATCAAGTCTTTTATAGAAAACACAGTCTTTAGCCTGCAAATTGGCCGGCAGCCATTTTGGCTCGAGAAGATAATAGACTTTTGCTGCACTGGTGTTAACGGAGGCAAATAGATGCTACGACAAGTCCAACAGCACTGGCTAATTTACATGATTATTATGTGTCTTTCTGACACTGCGGTAATTGTTGCTGTGGTAGATGAGTGTGTGTGTTGTTGGAACCCAAGCTTGAGGGAACTGGGGTCTGAAAAGAGAGAGGTGTGAAAACCAGTCTGTCTGATATAAGTACAAGCTGCAGCTGATGAATACAAATAAACCATGTCTATACAAATCATTAAAACAGCTCACCCTTTTTGGTATATAATTCTTAGTTAAGGATCTTCAATAATGTCAAGCTTTGCTTTGGTCACATTATCAGATAATGCCAGTGGAATAGGAAGTGCTATATATAAACCAAACTGGTGCTTCTGTATAATTTAATCTAATAAGGAAATATTACATGAGCAAGAGTGATGTGGTTCACAGCTGTAACGGAGTGACAGAAGCATGAGGCGTGCGGATCCATCTGTAGAGCTTTATTAAAAGGCGTAGTCATGAAACAAGCATTGGTCGATACACAGCAAACAGACATAGATGAGGCAAGACAAAGAGTGTTCCTAGGACAAGCGTGGGTCTTCGATCGGAGAACAGTATCCAACAGGGCAAGGCAAAGAGAGATAATCCAGGTACGTGAGCAGTAATCCAGGCAGGGGCAAACACAATCCGAAACAGCAAGGCAAAGGGTTAAACCAAGATACACAGGCTAGAATGAAAACAGGCAAGGCAAGACTATGACTATGAAAACTACGATACACTGTAAAAAAAATTCAGTAAAATTTATAGTAAAAAACAGCTGTGGTTGCCGGAATTCTACCGTAAAAAATACGGTAACAACATTTTAGGTTGTACTGTTTTAACTTAGATTTACAGTTAAATACTGTTATTTCATTAACTGATATAATGTTAATATACCAACCTATTAAAGTACTGAAATCTGTTTTGTACCTTTGAAATACACTGATAACCACCAAATGCAGGTGGTGATGAGAAAGTCACATAATGAACCAAAGCCCATCACAAGCAGCTTTTAAATAATAATATAGAAGGTGCACAGTGTCATTCACACAACACTAAACACCATCATGGTGAGACTCATTAAACTGAAATATGCAATAAACATTAATTTAACAACATTAGATGTAACATACAACTGTAATAAAAACTAAGAAACATAGTTATTTCAAAGAAAAAACATCAAATTCAAACAAAATTTGAAATGCAATGCATGGAATTCTGGGAACGTCAGTTTACGTTTTTCCCTGTAAATTTTACAGGAACTTACCGTTAACCATTTAACAGGTTTTTACTGTAGCATTTTCACAGTTTTTTACTGGTAGCGATGTGTGCTTACAATACTCGGCAGTGAGGAAGAGGAAGTCCAAAGTTTATGTAGTATGTCTGATGGGAATTGGCTGTGTAATCAGTGCATTCAGCTGTGTGTGTATGTGTCATCAGTGCAATGGATGATGGTAACTGTAGTCCAGGGTGAAGTGCAACAGTTAGTGTAGTGCAAGAGTCAATATGATGAAAGAGCGACCTCTTGTGGTGAATCAGCGGAAGTTCATAAACCGGATTTGTGCCAACAACTGTGCTGGTATTCAGTATGGATATAATATTGCTTTTATTCAGCGGTTAAAAAACAAGAAGTTAATACTGACTACCTTAAATTATAGATACACTGATGCCAGTTCATTTGTTTATTTTTGATATTCTGAAAAAAATTGACAACAGAAATCATCTCCAAGGAACATAAATAGTGGTGTTTCCTTTTTTTTGTTAACAACTTTTTATTAAATTTTCTTCTGGGAACAGTAGTAAAAAACAAAAAGCTACTGAGCAAATTTAGAACCCACCCCCACCCACAATAAAATAATTTTTACAAGGATTTTAGAAAAGATGACAACATTAAAAGCTGAATGCCATAAATTTACATTTTCCACATTAGATCCATGTATACGAGAAGCTGAGAGTTCCATCGAGATAATGTCCAACAAATACACAGTCCAGGTTCGTCTGTCCATTGTGTGAGGATTTCAACGGTTGAATAACAATTTTTTTGCTGCTGTGAGAGCAGCTAACAGTAAACATCCTTATTGGATGCACAAGGTGAAGTCCCAAAAGTCATTCATGAAAAAATGGCGCAGAGTCAAACATATCTCTGTACCCAACAAATAGAACAGGTCCTGTGAGAGCTCAGTCCAAAAAGGGGTCCAAAAGAGAGAGGGGCACTCCCCAAAAATACAATGTGAAAACGTACCTAAAGATCCTTGCGAACAGAGATTACACTTAGGAGAAGATGACAGATTCATATTCAGAAAAAAAAAAAAAAGCTTGAGAGTGTGATTCCTTTGGTCCAGATCTATCTAGAATATGCAACATTACAGAATTCATATCTGCACCCAATACAATTTCAAAATCCGAAAATTTCAAGAGATAGGTTGACAAAACAGAGAAAAAGTAGGGTCAGGAGTACACGGGGCATAAACTGAAAGAAATACAATATTCCACTCTTGTTTTTATATCTGTTATTCTATCGTCTGTATCACAATCTTTATCTAAAATAGTAATATTTCTATTGTGTCTTCCGCTCCAATATTAGGACACCCTTGGTTTTAGTATCCGAAGATGAGTGAGATACCACTTCATAAAACTTATTATTACACCTGCGTATGTCCTCCTCTTTCAAATGGGATTCTTGAACTAACACTATGGCCCCGTTTACACTAGTGCATTTTCGTTTTAAAACGCATAACTTTTTCTACGGTTACGCATATCGTTTACACTACTCCGGCGTTTTCAAGGTTGAAAACGGACACTTTTTCGCTACAAACCCCGTTTTAGTTTAAAAACTCCAGGGTTGCGTTTCAGTGTAAACGGACCAAAATGGAGACTTTTGAAAACGATGGTGTGACTGCCCACATTCTCTCTGCGTATCCTTGACGACCATGTAAACAATAACATCATGCACATTGTTGTACCCATATACAGTGCCCTCCAAAAGTATTTGAACAGTGAAGACAAAATTGTTCCGTTGGCTGTGGAGTCAAGACATTTACAAATATGATGAAAAGATGAATATGAGACAAAACTACAGAATGTCACATTTTATTATTAGCGCTTTCAACGTTTTGTTCATCCCACTCATTGATGTGAGCATAAGTATTGGGACAGTTGAAAATAAGGCAGATATAAAAGATTAAAAGCTATTATTTAGTTGCAGATCCCTTGCGCACAATCACAGCAGTGAGTCTGTGACCCATAGACATCACCAGACTCTTGGTCTCATCTTTGAAATACTTTTCCCAGCCTTTAATGCAGTCAATTCCAATTGTTGCTTGTTTTGGGGAGTTTCTGCCTTTACTCTCCTCTTCAGCTGGTGCAATTCATGTTCAATCGGATTTAAATCTGGAGATTGACTTGGGCAATCTAAGACTTTCCATTTCTTTGCCCTTATAAATTCCTTGACTGAACTGGCAGGGTGTTTTGGGTCATTGTCCTGATTCAATATGAAGCACTTCCCAATGAATCTGGTGGCATTTTCTTGAATATTGGTAGGCAAGATGGTTTTGTACCCTTCCAAATTCATTCTGCTACTGTCATCATACAGTGCGTTTTCGTTTTAAAACGGCGTTTTAGAATGAAAACAATCCTCGTTTACACTGGCGTTTCACTACATTACACAACCGAAAACGCACGTGACCATTCATGCAGGTACAACCGTAGATATGTATAGGTAGATCCCTGTTATTTAGATGCTTGGAGCGGTCAAATGAGGATCTACCCATACATATATATGGGTACAACAATGTGCATGATGTTATTGTTTACACGGTCGTCAAGGATACACAGAGAGAATGTGGGCAGTCACACCATCGTTTTCAAAAGTCTCCATTTTGGTCCGTTTACACTGAAACACAACTCCGGAGTTTTCAAACTAAAACGGGGTCTGCAGCGTTTTCAAAAGTCTCCGTTTTCAACCTTGAAAACGCCAGAGTTGTGTAAACGATAGGCATAATCATAGCAAAAGTTATGTATTTTCAAACGAAAACGCACTAGTGTAAACAGGGCCTCAGTGATTTAGAACAAATTGGTTCAGTAAATGTTCCATGAACTCACTCATAAAGACGTATGCCAGAAAATTCTATGTCTGAATTCATAGTATTCATAAAACAAGATTCTGGAGTGCACATTCAATGGACGCTTTACTATCCCATGAGGCAACGGGACAGGATTTGTAAATGGCAGTAAGTGACGCAACTGACGCTGGATGGTCATGTGACAGTGGCAACATGGTGGATGTATACTACCCATATTCATACTATAGTGTAGTACCTATTAGACAGTATGCCGTTTCTGACACAACTAGTCACTTTTTTTATTCCTATTTAAATCAGTGATTTTGAATGAATGTGTTGGTTGAATGATTAATTGACTCATAATGACAGTCACTTATTTTGTTCCTAAACAAAACAGTGTTTTAATAAGTCGATTTAGTGAATTATTAAATTATTTCGTTATAAAGACAGTTGCTGCATCCAAAAGCGCATACACTCTGAGTAGGTGCTTATTCAAAAGAAGTAATTACTTTGTGACTATTAAAAAAACTTTGTATATAGTATGACTTGTGTAGTATGAATGTAATTCAGGCCGTACTACATTCATCATGCTGCCATTGTCGTGTGACTTACCAGCATGAGTTGTGTCTCTTCTCTGTCATTCACAAATCCTCCCCCTTGGCCTTATGGGATAGTAGTGTCTACTGTATGCACACTTACGAACCTCGCTGGAAGTAGTAGGTCATCTGGGTACATTTCACCTACTGTTTTTCATCTACTATTTTGTAGGTAAATATATTCAGAAGCTGCCAATCACTGGCCCTGTCCCAAATGCCACACTTCAAGTGCACTTGCGGTCTTGTGGGCATACAATGACAGCCATATTCATGTGTCCATTAAGTCCACGAGACCATAGTGTGACCTATCTGTCATTTTAGCTTTTAGAAGTGTGCTCACAAGTGCCACCTTTGTGGCCCCCTTTTGATGCGCACTCGATGCACACTTCTGCTGAGCCCACACTGAAGCGAGCTCTGCAGCAGACTTCACCAGAGTAGCCAAAGTGGCATTACGTCACAAAATTGTGGACTCTGAAGAAGACCGCAACGGTTTAGGGGGCGATTTGGGACGGGGCCACTCTTGTTCTTGAATGAATCAGTGAATTTCAGTGAATGATTCATAAAGGCCATCACTTGTCACCACCTACTAGCACACTCTAAAAAAAATGCTGGGTTAAATACAGCCCAGTGCTGGGTGAAATATGGACATGAAATAAATGTTTAACCCAACCTTCTGGGTAGTAGCCCAACTGCTGGGTCAAAACAACCCAATAGCTGGATTTGTCCATATTTTACCCAGGGCTGGGTTGTATTTAACCCAGCATTTTTTAGAGTGCATAATTAATTAACCTAGAAAGAATCTCTGAAAAATATATAATATAACATAATGCTGATTATTTTAACATTACCTTGTAATAAGATCTTTTACAGTCCCTCCCCCATTCTCTTTTAGAATGTTACCAAAGGTTTCCTTGCTCATCTCAAGAGTGAAGAGAACCCCAATAGAAAACACACTGTGCCATTTGTGTGCCCATACAGAAAAGCCTATTCTTGATCTCACCAGAACAGCAGCATAATAGAGTCAACTTACACCAACTGCATGACCAAAGCTGCAGGGTAATTGCTAGACAGATTAATGAAGGGAGGGGAGAGGTTGCAGCACCCTCATTGCTAACTGGATGAGAACACTTCATGCTTCACAGACCAAATTGCTAGCAAATTCCACTGCTTTTATGGCCTAACAAAGAGTATACCTTTTTGAAGAAAAACATTAGTCATTAGCAGTTTCACTCTATGACCCTGTTTGCACATGGTATTAAGATCCGTCTCAGGTGAGCCGATTACTGCTCAAAATTTGTGTTGTGCGACATGAGTCATCATAAGTATATTGGAATATCTCCTTAAAGCAAATTCTGTCCGTGCTTTGGAGTATACCAGCAAATAGATAACCTCAAAGCTAACAAGCTTTAACTAAAAGCCAGAAATTTGAATTTCATGGGAACTTTAAACCATATAAGGTGAAAGTTTTTAGTAGCTTTGACACTAATTCATTAGAAATGATTTCAGTTTTGTGTACTTATTATTCATTGTGTTGTATTGAGCCAATCAATCATTGCAAATACATTATATGGCATGTAATATCTTCCTTGTCAGTGTAATGCAAATGAGGAAGCATGTTTGGCAGCAAACTCTTCCTCTTGTTCTGTGTCATGCTGTGTTAACAGACAGTCTGGGTGTTACGGTGCTGCTAGAGCATCTGCTCCAACAATGACAAAGCTTTACAGACATTATCTTCCCTGTTTCCTGCAAACCGCTCAGTTGAAGAAGCTGTGTTTTCTTGTAAAGTGTTATCTTGAACCCCCTGCAGTTATGGCCATCACAGTAGGGGCCGACTTTATGGGCATAATGTGAACAAGCAGAACCGTACTATCACGGTACATCAGGGACAAAAAGAAAAAGATCATATGTGAATTATCTTTCACAAAAATTGATTATTTTTGTTGTTGTTTTTTACTTTGCATGTATGTTTTTGCATAAAAAACATGCATGTTTTTGCCTAACCTCATGAGATGGCTTTTAATCCATGCCCCTTTGCTTTAAGGACTTCTAGATAGTTGTGTTTTTACTTTTAAAATTCACTTTCAGCAGATCAGTGTTACTGGTAACTACAGCTAAACTAAAACTATTAAAAATTGGTTGCTATCAAATCAAAATTGTGAACATACAGGGGTTTAATGTTAAAAGTTTTTTTTTTTTTGTGTGTGTGTGTGTGTGTGTGTGTTTGCCCTGGGACTACAGAGAAAAAATTAGCCACCCTGACTAAATCTGCCACATTTTTACATTAAACTTAATTTTACATTACCTAAACGAAAATTATAATTGGCAGCTTATCGAAATAAGTAATACACTGTAAAAAGTGATAAGTTGACTTAACTTTAAAAAATTGAGGAAACCCGTTGCCTAAAAATTTGTAAGCAAATGATGATTAAAAAAAATAAGGGAAGTGAATTGTCAAGTTCACTTAACTTTAAAAAAAAAATATTATTATTTACTTAATAATTTTAAGGCAACAGGTTTCCTCAATTTTTTTAAGTTAAGTCAACTTATTACTTTTTACAGTGTAATAATAATAATAATAATATAAATAAATCATTAATAATATATGAAATATAAATATTTATAAATATACTTACACTAAAGTTAAAATGAAAATATTAAAGTATGAATAAATACTAATGTAATAGTAAATTATAGTATTTAAGTATTAAATAACATTGTAGTAGATATACATATTTACAATTCACAGTCTTAGTCCTAGAAAAATGAAAACAACCGTATTGATGACTTATCCTGAACTGCACAGAATTTTGTTCAATCAAATACTTTAATAAGAATGTCCCGCCTCCAATTCCACCTGCAACTGACCAGCAAGTAGCAAATCATGATTTATGACATAACTAAAACATACTGGCTATTCATTTTTTTAATTTTTTTTTAAAGACAAGCCCTTCAGTATGTCTCACCTAGACTTGCTATTTCAGTAGGAGAGAAAACTGCACTCATCAAGCGACTGCATGGCATCTTTAAATTTCAAATCCGAAAAAATTGCTTGTGGCTACATAAACAATCTTTTACTAACTGAGGCAATCAGACAGTAATTGAAAATTTATGAAAGGATCAAAAGGCATGCGAGTAGAAATTTGGCAAGACAGGCCTATTTGATTTGATTAATGCAAAGTCAATTGTGTATTTTAGAGCTGCATTTACAAGGGAGATTGTTGACAAACTCCTTTAGATGATACATCTGAAGGTGTTGATTTGTTATGCTTATGACTTTATTTTCATGATAAACTCTCCTAGCAGCATAATCTTCACCTTTTTGTACCGTATATTATGATTTCATGCTCTCTGGCCTTTTTAAGACACTCATGACTGTTTTTAATCATGCATGAAAGTTGGTGACCTTTAGGCCACTTCTTTAAATTCCAACATGCAAATCTAGAATCCACATAATAATTCATTTTCTCTCAGATGACTGTCTTTCACTGCGACGTAATCCAGCGAGGCGGGTAATTACGAACAACATAAGAGTGTATGTTTTCCTGTGATGTCAGTGACATGTTCTTCATTGGCCTTCTGCTGCTTTAATGTTCTAAACAGTGTGTGAAAACAAGCCTCTCGTTCAGCGACAGCACAATGTCTGAAGCCTACTCCACTCATCTGTTTACGCGCTGAGCCATTTCAGTTCATTAAACTTCAAAACAGTTATATTGTGCAGCCGAACAATAGACAGCGGTCCAAAAGAAAACCGTTATCTCTCCACACAAGCACTCTCGTAATGACATTGTGGATTGAATTGAGTTTGGAGTGCACTCGTCACCAAACCACAGGCCCGCCTCGTAAAAAATGCATTCATGAGTTGCGGGTCGAGTTAGATGTAATGTAATTAGAAAATGTGTGATGTACATAGAAAAATGTGGAATGAATGCAGTAACCATTAAAACAGGTGCTGGAGAGGGCGAGTAAAGGGTCGGGATATGAGACCCACGCCGCATGTTAAACAGCCACGAGGAGTCATAGGTGGCTTGAGAGAGGGAACATTTTGCTCCAACGGTCTGATATGAATGTTTAAAATGAATGGTGTCTTTAAAACAAGATGAGATCTCTATGCCTGTCACCTGAGGAAAACTTGCTTTTTTCATCAATGGCCAACAGAAATATCTGTTTATTTATGGAAGCCCATTTCTGCCTCAAAGTAAAATAACCAAATAAATAATAAATTAAAAACAAATGGGATTTCTATTTATTTTTCATAATTGAGACTTACAATTACAATTTCATATCTCACAATTGTGACTTTATAACTAAGAAGTGAGACTTTATCAGCCATATTTTAATGTTAATTTTTTATTTTATTTAAATTTTAGACCATATGTGCACATTTTCCACAAGTTGATATGATTGTTTAGGGTCTTAATGAAAAGTCTATAACATACTTTGGTTAAAATTTCTCAATGGTAGTGCAAAAAACACCTTTTTTTCCCCTGTCAAAATCGGCTTTGTTTTCAGCAAGCCGTTTTTTAGTCCATGTTGCTTTAAATGCTAATGAGCTCTGCTGACCCCGCCCCTCTCTTCCGCGGAGTGACTAGCAGACTGTAAACTCCAGCCGCGAAACTGGCTAACTAGCACATTATTAGGAACAGTGATTTGCAAAGATCCATTAAAAAAAACCTCATACTCGCTTCTTCTGTAGATGAAGCTGGATCACGAATGATTTGCGCGAACATAGACGCATTTCTGCAGATCGGGATCGGTGCATTCCTTTCAAAACGAAAGTAACATGAATCCTCTGAGTCTTCAGCGGCTCAGATGTCAGGAATAAATGACGACTGCTATTCATTATTACATCCAACAACAAAACACCTCAATCGCTTAATCGGAGACATTCTTGTCTTCCCCTGCACCGGAGTCGACACAATGGCGGACAGCTCTCAGCTCACTCAGGGCGGGTCTAAGGTAAGACAGTCTTGTCAATCAACTATGGTGGGAGTGGCCTGTGCAGAACTACCTCATTCTGACAGGAATCTCAGAACAGCCTGATCTGAGGAAGGGGATTTAAAAAAACAAAACACTGGGTGGTTTGTCTCACAGTTGCAACCTTATTTGTTTAGTAATTGTGTCTTTAAATCTCACAATTGTGACTTTTTTGTCTTGCTATTTCACACTTGCTACTTTATTTGTCGTAGTTCTGACTTCATATCTTATAATTGCAATTTTGGCTCACAGTTGTGACTTTCATTTTTAGTAATTGTGTCTTTATATCTCACAATTGTGACTCATTTTTTTTTAGTAATTATATCTTTATATCTTAAAACCTTTTTTGTCATAACTGTAACTTTATATATCTCACAATTCTGACCTTATTTCTTCTAAATGCAAATATCTCACCATTACAACTATTTTTTATTATTATTATTTCTACTTAATTTATTGTAACTGCAACTTTATTTCTCAATACTGAATATTGTAGTTCTGTTATGTATTATAGCCTATTGTGTATTAAGCAAAATTTTCTCCAGGTTGTGCTGACATTATACCAGTGTTGGCAGGTTAGTATTATTACTCCATAGTGAAATATTTGGAGACTGTGAAGCAGGAATTTTGATTGGCATGTCCCAGATTTTGTCCTGAGAAACTGTTATTAGTGATAGGAAAATAGGATTGTGACTGCCTGAAGCCAGCAACTCCAGAGACATTGAATGATAGGAGTTCAATCAAGAGAAGCTAATGTAGATTAGCTGAACAATATGGAGGATTTCTGCTGACTATTGTACTCTCTCAAGAATTCAAGAGAACACAAAACACTGCAAAACACTTCTAGCTGGGAACCTGCTGCACTGGTGTAAACTGGCAGAGTCAGTATCATGACTGTGATGTCTTAAGTTGCCAAATATAGAGAAACTGTGAAAAGAAAAGATTACTGTCAAAGACTAGCATCACTTTAGTCTCTGTGCCATTTAGAATCAGCAGGATTTGGGGATTTCATTCAATAGCTAAGATTCAGTGGATTAGGCATTGTCCACTGTGTCATTTTTTCAGTCAGCTGCGTTTCAATGCCTCTCTGTTCCTCGCTCGTTCTCGCTTTCTTTGTAACAACCAAACTGCCTGGCTTTGTTTGATCAGGGAAAACAGGGAAATTGAGCTCTCTGAAATGATTGTGCTTTCACATTAGAGCTTTAATTTGGTTGTTTATTTGCTGTGAAATTAATTGAACTGCCAATGAAAGTCATTGGCTCATGAATGTGCTTGCAGACAAACATGTCTGAAACCAATGACGCAAATTCCCAGGGACATAATAGCTTTGATTAGCTCATGTACTGTAGGTTGTCGTATATATAAATCACCATTCCCCCACTTTTTTTCCCACAGTGCCCTTTTCAGATAATTTTCACAAGTCCGTCCATAACCTTTTCTCCTCCTTTTAAGTGTGAATGCCAGTCCAGATGTGCTTTCTTAAAGGATTGGCGGATTTCGACGAGTCTTAAAGCACTCCCAAAGCATCTGAAAATAACCAAGAGGATTTTGATTTTACTTTTCCACATGCTGAGTCTCTAAAGCATGAAGCTTCAATCCCGAGCCTCTTTTGCTTTGAACCTCTCGCCCAGAATCTCCCAGCAGGCTTCCAGGTGCTGTCAGATCTGTGTCGTGCTTGCTGCCAAAGATGACCTGAGGTATAGATATATGGCTCATTAGAAAGATGAATGGCATGTCCGGTGATGCCTGACCCTGAAGCCACGGCTTGTGAGCGTTCAGAACGCAACTTCCTCACATTGCGGATGCAGGCACCGTATTTCCCCTGGAGGTGCTTTAAAAGCATAACCTCTCATGCGTGAACTTTATTGTGTCAAAAATGAAAAATTCTGATGTGTTCTTTATTGACACTCAGAAACCTTCTCATTTGTCTTGAAAATACAAACTTCCTGGCATGTATAAATAAATGAGGCTCTCTTGTGCAAAAAGCTTGACTTCTCAGTGAAATTGCCCACAGTGTCAGCCTTTGCATATATGTATAATTTCACAAAAGAAGATTAAATGTTGCGACGAATCGCTGTCTATGAAATATGCAATGATGTGACCCTTTCTAGAATTTTCCATATGGTCTTTCATAGTGATTTCCTTCCTTATACTGCATTTGAAAGTGGTAACGGGAAGAAGAATTAGTAATGCAGCATCCTTTTAATTTTTCACCTCCCAAAAATAAAAATTCTGTCAACATTTACTGCGTTCATGTCATTCCAAATGAATTTGATTTTCTTTCTTCAGTGCAGCACAAAAGGTGAACTCCCCTTTTTGATACAACTGAGGACACACCCTGATTTCACAATAACAATATTTTAAAATAAGAAGATACCTTTTTCCTTTCTAAACGGAGCGACACATTAAGGGAAATTAATTTGGTGTAAAAAAGTAAATTTACTCACATTCGTGTCATCCAAAACAGCTTTCAAGCTGCAAAAAAGTCATAAAGGCACCACAAAAGTCTTTTAAAATGTCTTCTCAGTGTTCCACAGAAGATAGTAAATCAAGTATGTTTCGAATGACACAAGGGTGAGAAAATGAGTCATTTCCATGTTTGGCTCAACTACCTTTTTCCATTCAATAAAGCTTTTGAGTTCCAAAAATTACAAATGCGCCATAAAAGTGGTCTGTTAGACATTCAAAATGTTGTTTTCTATGATTCACTGAAGAAATGACAAGAAGTGGGTTTTGAATGCCACAAGGGTGAGAAAATAATGAGAGTCATTACCATGTTTGGCTGAACTCCCCTTTTAGATAAAACTGAGTACATACCCTGATTTCACAATAACAACTCGTTTAGGCTAAGCAGACACCTTTTTCCTCTCTAAATTGAGCTACAAATTAAGGAAAATCAATTTAGTAATTGCAAAAAACTAAAAGAAAAGGCAATTTTACACCACAGTGCTGCTGAAATCACTCAGGGGCTCTTGTGTAGCGTTGCATACATTATGTGAATCAAAATAGCTCTCGTTCTTTAGGGATGCTGAAATAGTTCCAGTTTGAGAAACACTAGGTGCGCCCTGGTGCAGAAGGTAGCAGCAGGAGGAAAGTGGTCCCAGGGTTTGACTGCTCTCCTCATTGACTGTGCTCAGCTGAATGCAGCTGATAGGGTGATGGTAATCTAGACGGAGTGAGGCAGGGGGGAACCGCTATCTCTCCAGCTCGGGTGAAGATAGTGCTGCAGTGTGGTTCAAAACCCACCGTGGACGCGGCAGCCTGAAGCTGGGGTGAAATACAGCCATTGGAATATTAAAAGGTGGCGTGTCTCACACATGTTCTCCGTCCATCCATCTTTGCAGCTGACACGGCTCTCTTTAATCAGTCCAAACTGCATAATCATTCCTTTTCATCCATTGACACATCCTAAACTCAATCGATCTCCTGCATTCACTAAATATGTTTGATATTCATGAGGTTGCCTCATTAATTTGCATGCACCAAACTTATGCAGCACCGCTGCTTTGTTATTCTACTTGGATCACAGCTGTTTCTCTGGTGTTTTACATCTCTGCCCCCGTGACAGAGAGGTCTGTGCCCTGCGTGTTGTGTATTGCGCCGTGCGGTGCAACACCACTGGGATTATGGGAGTGTGGAGTGTTTGTAAGTGTGCGTAGAGCTCAGTGAGGGATCTGCCCCCAGCCTTTCGCCGTATCTTGCTGACTGGCTTGCTCTGACTGCCATAGAAACGGGGTTCTTAAGCGCGGTGGAGGCTCATTCTGCCTGGGCGCTGCCGAGCGTAAGCATCACAGGAGGAGAGAGAGAGGGAAAGTGTGAGAAGAAAGACACAAGTATTGGTGAGTACAAAAATGTTGGACCATTTTAGAGTAGTTTGCATTTGTTTGAACAGCTTGTGAATGGGTTTGTGCATCAAGGGAGAAACAGGTTGCATGAGCATGCTGAAACAAAGAGGCTTCCTATACATGTGCTGCTTTGATTTTACAACTGTCTGAAGTAGTTCCTGCTGGAAAATTCAGATTATGCTTGCTAAATCTACCTTTAAATGCTTTTAAGGTGGATTTTACCTGGTCTAAGCTGGTTCTTAAGATCTTAAACAACAACAACAAAAAATAGCTCAAAGTGGTCAAGCTGAAGCATGGTGACTGACTGGTCAACCTGTTAAGACTATCTAAAGCTTAAACACTTAAAATGGATTTTCCAGCAGGTGTATCAATGTGCGCATTTACTATGTGTGTGTGCACGTGTAGCGGCGTCCATCACATCAAAGGGGGGATGCAGTTGCTTGTGCGCTCTTTATCGCTTTTATTTTATCTCTCCGGTTGAACGTGAACACTTTGAAAGCAGACGATGACTGAGTGGCACTGTTGGTTCATGTTTTTTATCCCTTGCCCTTTCAAAAGCCTTTGTAAATATTTAATCAAAGGGGTTTCTGCCCACACCACGTCCTCTGTGTGTGTTTTTGTTGTTGTTTTCTGTCTTTTATGAGTTCTTTCCATCTGCCGGCAGAGAACATACTGATTTAAGTCTGGCAGGTGAATTGTGCTCAGTGGCGCATAACAGCGGCTGTGATCCTGTATCACTTTGTGTGTTTGTTTGTTTGCGTGTGTGTGTGTGTGTGTGTTAAGTGAGCAATCATGGCTGCAGGGTACATAAGTCCCCCCCCACCCCCCATCAGCGATACTATCTTACCTGCTGCACAGGGATCCTAGCGGCGCATTGAGTTCAAGAACAGTGCATGGGGTAGATGTCAGGTTCGGTATAACTCAGCCTGATCAACTGGGGGCAAGTCTCGGTGTCTCACCCTGCTGGAAACCCCTCGTAAATATGTCAGTCCATCTGTGAAGCACAGTGCCGGCACTGGCACACCCTCGTTCCAAAGAGAGAGAGTTCTGCTCTGCTAGTGCAGCAGTGCAGTCAGAGAGAGCCAACTTTGGCTGTATCACCTCCCAAATATACAGCACTATCATAAATCAATAGTGTTGAATTATGCATGGAGAAGAAAGTGTTTTAGGTGCTGATGGTGGAACGGTGTGAATCTGCGCCTCACGGCGCTATTCTGTGTTTTGTAATGCTGAACATTTCTGCGGTGTCTCTTACCCCACTTGTTTCATGCCGTCAATTTGAAGACCATCTTATTGCTGCAGTGTGTGCAGATGCTTAGTGATCACAGGGCAGATCATGTGCAGATTAACACACTTCACTGACATGATGGGGGTTGATTAGCCTGACTACAGGGTTTTTCTGGTTCTGCATCTCTTTTACTGTCTTTTTCACTTTCTATCCCTGTCTTCAATTTCAGTTTTTCTCCTAAGGCTTATTCAAAATATGTCTGAAAGATTTTTCAGACAGAACATATGCGGCCCAAAAAAATAAAGTATTTTTACATAGAAGAAAGGATGCTAGTTAGCATGTCTGCATTAGCCCCTACTGGTATATGTTGTAAGTACACACTCTTGTATTGTAACTAACATGTATTTCGCTAATATTTCAGTATAATATAGTAGATGTTTTGTCAGATCCTGTATATTTTGTAGTGCTTTTAAAAGGATAGTTCACCAAAAAATGAAAATTTTGTAACTATTTACGAACCTTCACGTCTTTCTGAACTTGTATTTTTTTTTATCATTTCATAACAAAAATGATGACAAATATACCGGGTTGTGCTGGGTGATATACCAGTTCAAACAGTAAACCAGTTTGAATTACGTACACGGTATGAACTTTTAAAAAACCAGACAGCGTTGTGAATTGAGAGGAGATCCTTGTAAACTGCATACATGTCTGACTAATAACACACAACTAATTTTTTAACATGGCAAAAAAACAACTGTAAACAGCCATTAACAGAAGCCGGAGATGCTGAAGACGAACGCAAAGAGGAGAAAATACTGTAGCAAGCAGAGCAAGATCACTGTTCTCCATGTGTGAAATGTTGGAGGAAAATCCTAAATACTGAATTGGGGTGGGGGTTTATATAAATGTATCTCTGAGGGGAACTGACTGTCTTCAGAAAATTTTAGATGGTATTTTCTTTTCATCTTACCTCTGTATAATGCATACTAAAGTACTGTTAATAAGTGCTGCGCTGCTTTGTTTATAGCGGTAACAAAGGAAACGCTGGATCGTTGCTGATCCATAAGTGCCACCTGCTGTCTAAGAGTGAATTTGCATTCTAATTCAGCCCGTCTGTTGTTTTCGTTTGGTGCAGATATATTATGTAGCATAATTTCACAAAGCTAAAGTCACACCATTCTATTTTGCTTTAAATTTTGAAATGATACTAATCTAATTTACATCAAAAACTGCTCATGCTGTGTGTTGTTTGGATCATGATTAAAATTTAATGCATTCTGATTCATATAAAAAAACGTGATATAGATTTTTGGTCAAACCGCCCCGGCACTAATAATAAGTTTAATGCATTTAATTTAAAAATACATTTTCCATGACAAGCGTGCTTGGAAACAGTGCAGTTATTGTACACGTGTGTGTGTGTGTGTGTGTGTGTGTGTGTGTGTGTGTGTGTGTGTGTGTGTGTGAAATGAAAGTCAGTGGGGTCCAGTGTTGTTTTTGTCATTGTATGGACAACAAATCAGTTGAATCATTCTTCAAACTATCATCTTTGATTTTCTGCTGAAGAAAGGAAGTAGTTTGGAATGATGTGAGGATAAACTACCCCCTTAAAGAGTGAAATGGACTGTTTTGACAAGAAAGGATGTCTGCCGTCTTTCACATTACAGCTCAGGGTATAGTTACCAGAAAAGTTTTCGTGATTGTTGTTGTACCATTAGTGGTGTAATGACATCATTTTTCCTGCAGCTCTAGAGAGTGATTAGTCACATGACATTTACAGCACAAAAACAATTGTGTCCAGAATTAAATGTACATACCATTCAGAGGAATTGGAATGGTAATGTATGTCATTTTCCCGGTGTTATAGATCAGATTAACATATTGCAATAATCTGTATTTTTACATGTAGATGCTAAATTAATATTTTAAATTGTTTGTTTGCGGAAAAAAATCACTTACCATGTCACAAATCCTTTATTGTACTTGATGTACATAGTTTTGTTTGCTGTTGCTGAGTGTCGTTGTATCTTACTTGTTGTAAACAGGCCTTAACAACATTACACACGAGCTGACGGTGTCAAGAGAGAGGTTACCCAACGGTTCTGGCCCTGCAGAACGCTTTAGGGCTTCACAAATGTCACTGGCAGACAAAACTGTAAAGAATTCCCATGTAACAGCTGGATGTGTGAACCAAGTGAGACACTATGGATTTTGTAACTTGTAAAGTCTGTACTGGCAGGTGGCAAATGTGAGTGGCGAGGTGTGAGATGTGCTCAGAATGTGTGTGTGTGTAACCCCCAGAGAACCAGTAAAGGAGCAGTCTGTCTTATGACTGTAAAACTCAGTAGCGCTCTTCCCCAGGGGTGTTACTCTGGATCAGACCAAGTCTACACTTTTGAGTGGAAAATTATTGAAAATAGCATCATTCAGGCTAGTAAAACGTAAAAAGAGATGCAGATATTGTGCTTCTGTGAGATTGGGAGGGCAGATGTTGGCTGTTTAACTTGAATGGATCTCATTTTTATGATAGTCACACACACACACACAGAGAGCCAGAAATCTCTATGTATCCCTTTGTGTGCTACAGTAGTTTGTAGTGTGTTCTGTCAATAATTTACCCATGCAGTATTAATTCCTCATGTTATTTTAATGGGAAATTCTCCCTCAAGCAACACTAAGGACACTTGTCAAACCTAAACACTTCAGCTTGAGCAGGTTCTGTAAAACTATCTCCCATGTGGAGATTGTCCTGTGGGCAGTAAACATGTTTCTTCACAGTTGATCAGGATCAGCAAATCAATCTTTAATGTGTCGAGGCAGTAAATGAAGAATGTTGCACAGAACGTGGTGAGAACAGTGCTCGTTTTTAAAGGGATAGCTCACCCCAAATAATTGTTGCAAAACCATAACATGCTCAAGAAGTTTTTTTCTTCATATAGATCTTTTTTTTTTTTTTTTTTTAATATCAGTTAGGGTGACATTTGTCAAATAAAGCAGGTAAGTTTAAATACAACAAAAATATATTAATTTAATAACCAGGCCAAAAACAGTTACAATAACAGTATTTATTAATGTTCTGAATGAGTTCCCTTTCATATTTTTAGCTTTCATTTAGTTTGTTTTAATAATTTCGTCATGTGCTTTTGTCATTTTAATAGATTTTTAAAATATTTCTATTGATCTTTATTTCATTTAGTTTTAGTTTGAATAATTTTAGTACTTAAACATAATTTATTTCAGTTTTTCATGTAATATTTATATTTATTTCAGCCTTTTACTCAAAAGCCTGAGGAGATTTGGTAACACTTTACAATAAGGTTCCATTTGCTAACATTAATTAACATGAACATTCACTAATTCATTATTAAAATCTGAAGTTATCTGTTAATATAAATTAATGGACCTGAGCTAACATGAACTAACAATGAACAGTTGTACTTTTATTCATTAATGTTAACAAAGATTAAGACACACTGTAACAAATGTATTGCTCATTATTAGTTAATGCATTAATTAACATGAATTAATGAACCTTATTGCAAAGTATTAATAGTTTTCTACATATTTAGGTGAGTGCCTTTGATTATTCCCTCATCTCAGACATTACAAACAGTGATCGCATTTGGTTGTGTTACACCACTACTCACTGGCTAAAGTATATTGTTACTGGAAAACTATTGGAAAATAGGTACATTTTTACAATTATTTACATCCCAACTCATACAGTGGCACATCAATAATATCAATGTCACTGATTCTCGAGTGTCTTGTAATCCAATGCCACATCAATCCAAACTGTCATTATATTGAAACGATCAACAGTGTGAAGGATTCTTCAATACTCTTGTGTTTCACAGAAACAAGAACAGCATCCACGTGAGCAAATAATGGCAGAAATAAGGGGGAACTACACATGCCTTTAAACCTGGGCCCAGTTTTGATGCATTAGCTGAAATATGATTTTTTTTCCCCACCCTGTTCTATTCTACATTGAATATGTGCAAAATAGGCTCCCCAAGCACTTCTCATCAGTACTAATGCGGTGTGATGTTTCGCCCAACAGCCCCATGACTCCCGCTGTCATGCCACTGTCAAGTCACGGATCAGTGAAGTGATGCATTGCTCTCTCTAGTGCTGACATGATGTTTATTTCATGTCACAGGCCAAAGGCCAGAAGTAACCAAGGCTACAAGCCATCAAGGCAACTGATTAGTCAGCAATTTACAAAAAGCATTATTGTTATTTACAAAGGTTTATATGTGCAACAATTGTCTGCCTGACCTTCAAGTAAGCCCTGATCCAGTGCAGGCCTGAGGTTGGTTGGTTGTGAGTAATGAACATAGACAGTTTTGACAAGAAAGGATGTGAAAAGCTCTGATATTACCTTCTACTGACACTCTAGTTTCTTCAACTTTTATAACCATATAAAGTGTGTGTGTGTGTGTGTGTGTGTGTGTGTGTGTGTGTGTGTGTGTGTGTGTGTGTACATGTGCGTATAATTTAAAATCTTAAAATTATTTTATTTAATATAATCATATTTTATATTATATTCTTTTTTCATTGATTATTTATGTTGATTAAAAGCAACAAATTTAACTTCCAAGCAGCACTATTCATCATGCATTTCATACTCGATATTTGTCCTACTATTATTTTCTCCTTCCAACAAGCTAAATGTTTCTCTTTTGTGATTTTTTTGCTTACATAAAATATCTATTTCTGGCAAGAGGCTCGTCTGACACATGATATTAATGGCTAAACACAATAGCTTGGCTTTTCAATTTGGTTCACGCACTTTTTCTCTGGGATTCAATCAAATGCTAAACGAAAGCATCTACCCATGTTCCATATTTTTATAAAACCGAAACTTTCACAAGATCAGGCTGACAGAATCATGACTCATTTTAGCAATAACGTGTCAAGAGAAAATCAGACATAATAGGCTTTTTTCCCCATGGACAGACAGGGCTTACCATTTTAATGTCAGCTGTAGTAAAAAGAAGTGAAACATTAAATGAGCCTAATCTAATTTTACAGCTAAGAAATGAAACCCTGCTGAATTTATTGTGATACGTGTTCAGATGAAAGCAGCCATAAACTGGCAGGAGATGCGTGGGCCAAATCCTACAAAACTTTATCACGTTTTTCATGTCACATAAATCTCCCCGCGCTCGTATAACGCTCCTGGTGTCCATCCGATGGCATCTGCCTCCATGATTTCTGGGATGTGTTTTTGCTCTCCATGAAAGTTCTATAAATTAGGTATATATCACTCCTGATAGAACCAATTAAAGTCCAGGATATGTGTAATAGGAAGATATGTGTGATGGGTTCAGTTATTAAGGAGATTGTAAATGCTGCAGTGGGCAGTGGGGACAGACAGCAGGCCTTTTATTGCCAGCCCACACGGTTAATTGGTCAACTGACAAATATGTCACATACGTGTGATTGTACTTTTTTGTAAAATAAAAAAATAAATTAATTGATTGTTGAGCCCATATTGCATCTCCTACATTTCTGTTTTGTTTGTCTGAAATGCACAGGCAAAGACAATGTCTGCTATCAGTATTGCAACACACACATAAGGAAAAGTGACTCAAATTTTAAACTGCACCACCAAAATATAACTTTTGTGCCATATTGAAACGCCAAGAACAGAAAAGGTTTTTTTTTTAAATACAGATTTTTTTTTCTGTCAAAAAATGACAAAAACACTGTGAAAATACCAAGGTAGTTTATTCATAATTTTAAAAATCAGTTTAATAGCATCTAATATACTAGTGTGTTATTATATTACAATTTTAAATTAAATGTAATATAAAAAATATATTGTGCTTGAATTTACTTCAATGTTTTGCATATCCAAATTCTTCAGAGGAATCCTTCGCTCTGAGGATAAGACTTCACTTGATCGACACCGTTGGTGGTTGCTGGATTAAAGTCATTACAGCGACAGTTCTCTTATGAGTCTGTCCTGGATATGGCTGGTATAGCAATGCTGAACATTAAAAATGTTCATTGATGTTTTTTTATTCCTTCTTCCACCCGTTCGTCTGTTATCCCAATTAATGTGTTTTCTGTTGATATAAAAGCACAAGTGGGTGTATTATAATAGAAACACTAAAAATAAAGATGATTATTATTTTACATATCAACCAGGGTTTAAATTAGTCATCAGAATTAATTTTCTCTTCCGAAATGGTTGTTTTAAATGTAGATGTATGCAAAGACCTGAATAAATACTGCAGCCTCACCCCATTAGATACTGGAGTAAAAAGGCTGAGCCTGTCATAATATTTTTCCAAACTGAAGTAATGATGTGCAAGTGTTGGTGTTATAGTATGCTCAGTGTGATATAGTATAGCATATGCCAGTTTAATATAGCTTTATTGTCTTTGGTAGTGAGACAGAAACACACAAAGGAGACATATAGTGTCACTGGAACTTGGTGGTTCTTATTTTGGTGCTGGCCTGTAATAAGATGTCTTGTAAAGTACACTGTTCAAAAGTTTGGTGTCAGAAAGATTTTTTAAAAAAAGGCCTCATCAATATTTATTTGTTTAGAAATTATAGTAAAATATTTAATATTTTAGTAATATTTTCAAATATTATTACAATTTCATATGACTATTTTCTATTTTAATATATTTTAAAATGTATTCATTGCTGTGAAGGCAAAGCTGAATTTTCAGCAGCCATTACTCCAGTCTTCAGTCTCAGTCGAGCTGCTTAATATTTTTGTTGAAACTGTGATACATTTTTTTTCTTGATAAATAGAAAGTTCAAAAGAAGAATTAATTTTTTTGTTTTAGCATAATCTCAATGTAAATAAATAAATGAATAAATAATCCTGCAACATGTTTAATTTGACCATATATAATTAGACATATTTTGCTCGATCGTAGGATATTAAAGGATTTCTAATCACACGCCATATTAAATACTCAACACAATAGCTAAACATGGAGCGTCTTTTATTAAAATACAGAATAACCACTGGTTTATCATTTGTCGTCATATAAACACCTGGCTACTGTTGAAATGATCTGCGCTGGCATGTTATTGCTGATAGGGCAATGTGGATGTGAGGAAGCACAGCAGCTGTATGTGATTTGTAGCACCTTTCGCACAGAGGTCTGTGTGGTAGATTCAGATCGATAAACACTTTAGACAATCAAGCTGTGTTGAATAAAGGATGTGAGTTCAGGAATTTAATAGCGTGTGTGTGCATGCAGTCTGTTGCTAAGCCATGGGAACCATCCTGTGAGATATTCAGGTAGGAGGTGAGCAGATTACTTAGCGTTGTCATGGGACTGGCTATGGCAGCGCTTAACATTATGCTTCACTTCATACATATTTCCACTGTACCCATGAGTATTCCTTTCTTCTTTTTTTTTTTCAATTTTTTCCCCACATCCAAATATTGTCACTTAAAAGTTTTCAGTGAATAAGTGAAAACATGCTTTCTCATAATCTACATTTTTATGGCTAGATTGACAAGCTCTGCTAATAATAGGGATTCAGTGCAAAGAAAACAATTGTGTGCTTCCCTTGCAGTCTGGAGGTTTACCAGAGACAACATGCAAAGTCAAATAGTCAGAAAGTCCTTTTCAAGGAAGTCTGTTCACTCTGCAACTATATTTTCGCCTCCAGGCTGCTTTTTTTTGGACATCCAAGACCAAATCTTATCTACTTGGATGAGGATGAATGAAATCCTGAAACTGCTTGCCACACTCACATTTAAATAACATATTTAATTGGTTACTAGCTCTTTATTTAAAAGGTGAACTTATTCTGCTATATTGTGTGATCTGATTTTCCCATTTATAAGTAATATGAGTGCACATTTTTTGTATATATCCAAAGTTTTGTCATGAAACTCTAGATGGTGCAGTCCGATAGGTCTAACTCGATCTGACATAATGATATCATCAATGGCGTAGCTGATTGGTTCTTTTTGTATCCGCAGCCAATGAGCATGCTGCTCAACATTCAAATACTCAGCTAGTGCTTGCTGTAGCAGTTGCAGTGCACTTTAGAAACCCTCCACCTTCCCCAGCTCCACCTGTATAGATCTGCTACGGGGTGATTCATGTATGTTACATATGGGGGTTATTAATATATGTTATATGTGCAGCAGCAGTATTTCTTACATGCTCACAGCAGCAGCATTTCAATGACACTGGTTACTGACAACTTGATTTGATATTGCGTTCACAGCACGAGGTGTCGGTATAAATACAAGGTGATTAAATATGACTGTTATTTTGCACTGCACACCAAGACTTATTGACTACCTTAAACAAAAAAACTTTTATGCATAAAAGAGGCTATATACCTACATTTTTCCCCTTCTATTTTTTCCTTTCTCCATTTTTCCATAATTTAAAGTGCTTGAAGGAAAAAAATCTCCTTGATGTTTCAACAGATGCTTTATTTAGGGCTAAATTCTAAAATCACCGCCTGTCTGTCTGGTGTATTTGAATATGATTTTGTGAATATAGCATTTTCTTTGTCTCTTGGTTATCATTATCCTTAAGAAACTGTGTCTGTGGAGTTCTGCGCTTTCAAATGTTTTGATGATAGGCTTGCGGTTCTCTTCTTAGACCCTTGTATTTAGCTTAAAGTCTCATATGAGCAGGATATTCCTCAGATCACTTTCACTTACATTCTCTAAGTCTTCTTGGAGTCTGTCAAGCTCTGGGACTGTGTGTCATTGCTAAGAACATTGTCCAGATGCATGAGACGGTGTTACAATGAATTTATGAATATGTGCCTGAAGCTCTACGAGAGGCTGTTTACCTCCCAAAGTCTTAGTGTATGAATTCTGCATTGCTCCCAGCAGTCCTTCAGTTTGAGAACCCCGGCTTTGTTTGCTGTGGCGCTCCGCCATTTGGAGATCCAGGGAATTAGGGGATTTGAGATTGCAGTGGAGAAGGAGCTATGAAATAGAGCAATCTAAAAATGGCCCGGATGTGGCATGGAGATTTACTTGCAGAGCTGATATTTTGCTCTGTGAAGAAGCAAGGAAAAAATCTCCCCCTAAAAAGCCTGGGATGTCATGCAGCATCATGTGCTGTGATTTATACAAGCAACCAACTGAAGAATGTTCTCAAGGCTGCACCTTGATTTTTACACTTGTCCTATTCACTCAAGTCCTAGGAAACACTTGTCCTGTATTCTCTCCCATCGCAACATTTTAAATGCTTGATCAGATTTCCATTTGTTTTATATATTTATTAAAATATTCTGTTTATTAAAATATTTAAATAAATAATATATGATAAATATTTATAAATTAGTAGTTTGTAATTTGGCTCTGTTCTTTATTAAAAAAAAAAAAAGATACACTACCATTCAAAAGTTTGGGATCAGTAGGTCTCTTACCCTCAAGTAAAAACAGTAATTTTGTAGAATATTAGAATATTATCTGATTTTTTTGCCACAGTTACTCCAGTCTTCAGTGTCACATGATCCTTCAGAAATCATTCTAATATGCTGATTTGTAACGTTGTTATCAATGTTGAAAACTTCATATTTTTAGGAAATGCTGAGACATGCTTTTCAGGATTCTTTGATTAATAGAAAGTTCAAACAAACAGCATTTATTTTGAATATATATATATATATTGGTAACATTAAAAATGTCTTATTATTATTATTATATACATTATTATTTTTATATAGCCTATGTTATAAATGCATCCTTGCTGATTAATGTGCTAATTAAAAGTGGTAATAAAAAAGTGCTCTTTTTGAACAATAGTGTATATATATGGTACTGTTACTAAAAATCACAGAGCGCTCTTTACTGAGCTGTCATATTGATTTATTCAAGCCGATGTAATTGATCTTGAAAAACGTAGCAAGGCTTCGTTGGACTCGGAGGCTTTAGACCTTCTGTGGTTATATTTGCATATATGCTTTGGCAATAGACCCTATTGGAGACAGATTTACACTTTGCAGTGCATTCTTCCACCAATTCCAGCATCGATATTAAATGTAAATGTGTTCACATGGGAATGCAGATCTAGTTCAAAGGCATGATATGACAACCTCTCTGAGCTTGCTAATGGTGGCCACTGATTGTGTTGCCAGTTCCTATCAGTGTGCTCCCATTGTCCTGAAAATATCAGCTGTCAGAGATGCGTGGGAGGAAGAGAGACTGTGTAATTGAGGGCCGCTGAGTTGGGTTAACACACAGTATCCCCCTGTCTTCCTGATTGCCCTTTGTGCGTGGGCAAATTAGGAAGTGTTAGTACAGTTTTCCATTTTGTTGCAATTTTACCCTGTAATTAACAGAAGGACCATGATTTAATTGGCTGTATTTCAAGGTTCAGATGACCCCTTAATGTTGTTGTTTGTCGCCTGGCGTTTTATGTCCTCACACGTTAATTCTTCATTTCATGCTGTCCTTTGAGCACACAACAAAGCTTTTTGTTTTTGCTCGGGATTCGATGATGAGAGCTGACAGGGCACGCATCGCGTCTTATAGCTGGGTTTCTATGGAAACCAGGTTACATTGGAAGACATTTGAAAGGGAAAACCCTCGGGCCCCAGTTTGTGCTCTGACTCAGTTTCAAAACAAATCTTAATTGAATTTGTGGGCCTCCTGATATTACTCATGTGCTCCAGACATGGCTCAACCCCAGTGAACCCTGTGCCTGAGGAGGAGGGGGGAAATTAACAGCACCCTTCTTTCATGTGCTATCTCATAGGACAGCATGTTCTCTCTGCTCCTGCAGCACTGGGCTGGAAAATTTTGCTGAGCGCCAAGAGAGACTTATGAGAGGGGATACAGGTTCCACAAACATGAATGCTGGATTTATTATGCATCAGAGGTCGAGGTTGTTTTTTCAGGATGATAGCTATATGGAGAATAAATAAAAGCATGGCTGCGTATCTAATTGGAAGGTGTAGCTGCAATCCAGTCCACTGACCTGTGCTTTCTTGTGTAAAAAAAAACATAATTATATATATATATATATATGGAGATCTAGAGAGAAATACATGCAGAAATATATTACAAATTTATTTTAAAAAAACAATGACTTTTTTCTTTGATGAGCATGTTATTTTCTGATATCTATCTATCTATCTATCTATCTATCTATCTATCTATCTATGTACAATACATGTACACACACATCTATCTATCTATCTATCTAATATATATATATACACTGTAAAAAAAAATCCAATTAACAAAATGCTGGAAGGGCAGAAATATTTAAATTGAACTAATTTTATAGCTTTGGCTTAGTTGAGAAGACATATTATATTAAGTTTGCACAAATATATTTTAAAAACATTAAATGAATTGTTATTTTCAAATCCAGTCAGCATTCAGAATGCTAAATGTTGAATAAACTAATAAAAACAAATCCAGCCAACACTGAGATCATTCTGCACGTGCACGAGCCTGAGTGACATCGCGGGAGAAACAGCGCCGCCATCTCGTCAAGTTCATGCCTCTGGTAAGTTACACTAAACAAATGTTATTTTTTTAGACTAAATTTAACGAGAAAATCATGCAACATATTCGATTTTTATTTTTATTTATTTATTTTTGAGTAGACATTTAGAAAGTGTTTTATGAGTTGTATATCCGAAGAAAAGTGGATATTTAAGTGTATGTCAAGTTCAGGCATCAGGTAAGTGGCACTGAATAAATGTGTACTTAATGTTAGACTGAATTTATCAAAATGTATATTAAAAAAGGTGTAAATGTTTTATTTAAAACATATATATTGATACACAAACATACAACATATATAAACACATCGAATAAGCGAATATGTCTGAGGGAAATTTATGTGAAGTTAACTTAAAGTTAACAAGTAACGTTAATTTAGCCCTTGTTTAATCCATAAAACACTTAGGGCCCTATCATGCCCGGCGCAATGCGGCGCAAGTGTTTTTGCTAGTTTAAGCCTGACGCAGTTCTCATTTTCCCGTCCTGCGCCGCGTTGGTTAAATAGCAAATGCATTTGCGCCCATGGGCGTGCTGGTCTGAAAACGAGGTGTGTTCAGGCGCATTGTTGGCGCGTTGCTACTGTATTTTGAGGAACTGAAAATAGACTGCGCCATTGACTTTAGACCAGGTTTGAGTTGGTCTATGGCGCAGTCTAATATTTTTTTTGTTATTTAAAGAGTAGAAAATGCGCCTCTGGGTGGGTCCAAAATGCACGTTCACTTTGCTTATTACACACAGGGACGCTCAGCAGCACACAAACATGCCAAATTATTAAAAATGTAAGGATTACAGTGTAAAAGAATATTATTGTGTAGGCTACATAAATATAAAAATGTACATATTTATAATACATGTTATAATGGATAGTCATTGCGTGTATCAGAATTAGCCTACCTATTTGCTCGCGCATGAGCAGATCCGTTTGCTCTCTGGAGACGCGTTCAGTCTGTGCGCCTTAAAATTCTGCCGTTTAAATAGCGAATCCGCCATGGCACGAGTGCAACTCGATCTTAAAGGGAATGGGAGATGAGACTCTGATTGGTTTATTGCACGTTATGCCCAAAAACACCCATTACTCATTAAGAGAATAGGGACAACCCGTTTAGACCATGCACCCAGGCGCTCCGACCGTTTTCCCGTCGTTAAACTAGCAAAAGTGGATTTGAACACGTCCTGAGTGCACTTGCGCCATGCGCTTTAGACCATGCGCTTAGATCATTAAAATAGGGCCCTTAATGTCAAAAGCTGTGTTACTATAATTAATTTTGGCGTGTTGTATGATATTTTTGTGTTTCCGTGACGTGAAAAGATATGAAGAGATCGCACGGTCTCTCTCTCTTTTATAAGCCATTATGCTTAATACCACTAATGTAAACCACAGTAATGCGCTCATTTGAAGTTAACATGGGCGTGTTGAATGGATTTTTGCGTGTGTAAACTTTTGCAATTGTCCCGTGAAGTAAAAAGATGACATTAAACGTGACTGACAACATGGTGAAATGTCACTCTTAACAAACGGGGCGGATTAACGTTACACGGCGTTTCTGGTCTCGTGAAGGCGCTTCGAAAGAGAAGTTCTTCATTCCGAACGAAAATGAACAACTGAATCGTTTCACAACTTCAAGGCCATTCAAAGCGTCTTAGTCAGTTCCCTAGGTAGTGAATCAGTAGATAGTGCAAACGAGTCACTGCACTGGGAAAGACCTTGGCTTAGTAAACACTGGGACAACTGATCAATCAATTTGTAAAACGTCACCATTAGTATTTATCAACAACAGGCAGGACCGTTATATTTTGATATTATTTTTATGCTATTTAAGGTAACTTAGCCCTATAATATGAAATGTACATGTTCTATCACAAATCCAGTCAGCATCAATGCTCCCTGTTGTGCAATGGATTGTGGAATGGATTTGTGCCAAAAAAAAGGGTTGCAACTTCTGTTTCATCACAAATTTAATTAACTGATATTGATACATTGTAAATGATTTTTAAAAAAGGCATCATTTCATTTTTTTAACTTAAAGTGTATACTTTTCTTTCTCCATCAGGGTGTGGTCAAAGGTTTCATTGGTGCTTTGTCATCGTTGGAAGATTTCAGATACAACCCAGTCAGTTCTTCCAATGCACCAAACACTGGCTCGTGACCAGACCGCTCCACTGCAAATACATACTGTGTGTATCTTCAAGACTAGGAGTTTATTGTTTTCATTGTATTCCAGGTAATATGTGTAAATGTTTAGAGTTTTTACTACAATTATAATGTGCTTTATTGTTCTCAGTGGCATCTATGCTAATATTAGTCTGTTTCTTTCTTATTCCGAGGTCACCATAGCCACCCAGATCCAGTCCGTATCAAGATCAGATGGTGGATCAGCACCTAGAGATGACCTCGACAGCCCTGAATGTCAGCGGAGACCAGGACACCTAGATGAGCCCCAGAGACAGATCCCCTCCGAAGACCTCGTTGGGACAAGACCACAAGAACCAGACAAGTCCTCTGCTCAATCTGACCTGTGTTGCAGCCTAGAATTAAACCACACCATGCTGGTTTCGTCTGTCCAGAGGAGAACTGCCCCCAAACTGTGCCTGGTTGCACCCAAGGTTCTGTCACCAATGAAGTTTTGGGTCCTTGCCGCTGTCGCCTTTGGCTTGCTTATTTGGGGACGCTTGGCTGATTGCAAAGACATTATTGGAAGAGAACTAAACTGGATGATGTCAACACTGAATCACCAATGAACTGACTTTAACTGGAAAAATTACTCTTGCATTATTGACAAACTATTTTCCTGTTTGACTCTGTAAAGCTGCTTTGACACATTCAGTATTGTATACAGCGCTATATAAATATAAATAAAGGTGCTAAAATTTTGTTTAGCTTGTTTAATTTTTCTTATTTTAATCTTTCTTTTCTTAGGTCATTAAATAAAGTTTAAACTGAATTTTGCAGTTGTATTACAGATGTAATGTTTGTCAACTGGAGCTTTAAAGGGATAGTCCACCAAAAATGAAGATGTGCTGTTAATTTACATTAATTTACATCTCAGGCCATCCAAGATGTAGGTGACTTTTTTTCTTCATTCCTGTATGTTTAGTTTGTATGAAAAATGTTATAAATGGAGATTGTTATTAAATAAAGGCTATTATGTGTTGTAATTAGTGTGTCTTTAGTGATTGATAAACACCAGTCAATCATTTTTAATAATTTTGTTAAACTATAAAAATATATGTTTATTTATTTCTTACGATAATTGCCAAATAATAAATCTTAGTTGAGGTAACATATAAAACACATGGAGTAAACGGTTAAATTTTAATTGACATAACTCGCTGTAGTCTTCTAAATGTTTGACCAATTAAAACATTTTAGTTGAATGGACTATAAAACTAGTTCAGTAAAGGTTGAGCCAACTAAAAAATAACAATTCAGATAACGCTTTGAAGTCAGAAATTGACTGAAAGTAAAATTTCTGTGGAACTAGTTACTAAATAATAATTAGTAACTAAATAATAATATATTTAATACCTTTTTTGGAAAATTTCATTTCATTATATTTCATATAGTGAACATACAAAAAAAATAATAATAATAATTTTTGATGCCATTTACCTTAGTTTTGGCTTTTGATGTTAGTCCATGAAACAAGTGAGGCTTTTTTCAAATGATCGCTCAAACGTATGACCTCTGTCCTGGTCAGCCCCGGGAAAAATATACTTTGACTGACTGATTACATTTATGAACCATTATATGCACAGCTCATTAGCTATTATAACCAGTGTTGTGTGGAATATCATGCTGGGTGGCAACCAGGTCCATGGGGAGTCACAGTGTCACACTGTTTGGATTCATTATCCATATCTCAATGGATGGAAGAAAAGCCCAGTGCTCACATTGCTTTACTGCCGCATGTCTTCTGTGCTGCTGTCTTCATGCTGATTAACAGCCAATTTATCCTTAATGTCCAGCATACCATAAACTGCATACCATAAATGCTCACACTGGGTAATAGCCTTATTTAATTTCTTTTGGATGTGAAAAGGATTGAATTTACATTCTTATACATTTTATCACAAATTTTATACATGATTAAAATTATTATTTAACCACACCACAAAACTGCCACATCAGCTTGACATTATCACCGCTGTCCAGCTGCGCAGGCTAGCCAAACTTATTAGAAATCAAAAGACAACAGAGGCAAACCAGTGGGAGCCACATTTCAGAGTCTGGATCATTTCAAATGACAAAACAGAAGCTATATGGCAGCGTTTGAATGTGGAAATCCTCTGAACACACAAATCCCTGGACCTAGAAATTTCATATCCACTCGGGATAAACCCTGAGCCCTTCAAATGGGCACTTTAGAGAAAGCAGTTTACAGAATTTACAGAAAACCCATGACAGCTTACTCACATGAAACGGGGAACTTCAGCAAAAATACAGCTTGTAACATCAAAACTATTAGAAACTTTAGAGAAGCTACATCAGCACTTACAGTATGATGCACTGCAAAATAAATAAAAAGTCATTAAACCAGTAAGGTGGAGTGGGGGAAACGCCCCCCTTAAGGATTATGTAATTTTTTTTTTGGTGAAACAAAAGTTAAATGTGTCCGGAAAAGTTATCATAGTTTTAGTGACAATGGCATAAATTATAAACCAAGTATGAAAAATGTCCAGAGTTTTCAAGTTATTAGATTTTTAACAAAATTTTAATTTGTACCAAAGGGGGCGTTTTACCCCCAGTGCCCCCCGAGTCTGACAAAGCAATTTGCTTTAAACAGTGGGCGTTTTACCCCACTGACTATGTTTGAGACAAAAATTATGTAATTCTGAGAATATAATTATATTTTTCTTAAATAACACGTACTCCCTATCTACAGGCCCTACTGTTCTCATATCATATATAACTGTGATGTTTTACAAAACAACAAGCTTTAAAACGCTTTTTTTGAAAATTAGATCATTTACTGTGAAATCCGTTTTCTCACCGGTGCATCACCAGTGTAAGCTTCATGGTGAAAACTTCTACATCACTCTTGCCACCGTAGTCCATAGTTATACAATACAATTTTATCTTGATTTTATCTCGTGGTTATTTTGGGAAAAATAGTAGGGAGGTGTTTTCCCCCACTCTACCCTATATTTGTCTTGTTTTCAAGCAAATGTCTAAACATCCTTAAAGCAGGATGTATGAAGAAAGTGCGCCGCTATGGTTTGTGGGTTCGGTAGAAATCGCGTTCTGCATTCCCCGCAGTTAAAAAAAATCGTGGCCCAGGGGTCCCCCTCATTTGAAATCTCGTTCCCCCCTCTGGGGCCCCCTCTAATGGCCCCTTGGAATCATCCTAACCTTCCCCCCATCACGGCGCCCCTGATGCCTGGGAAAAAAATGGAAAAATACATTTAAATAAAATTACCACTGGGGTTAGCCACTGTAATAAAATATTTTGTGGAATATATTCCACAAAAATATTAAGCAGCAAAAACAGACAATGAGAATCAACACGGATAGGGAATGTTTCTTGATTTCTTAATCTCCAAATTAACATATCAATGATTTCTGAAGGATCATGTGACATTGCTGCAGAAAATTCCGCTTTGTCATCACAGCAATAAATTATAATATAAAATGTATTAAAATAGAAAACAGTTACGTTAAAAATGCAATATTATTTCCCAATATTACTGTGTTTTAATATGTTAATTGTAATAATATTTCTCTATATTACTGTTTTTAATGTATTTTTGATCAAATACATGCAGCCTTGGTGCAAATACATATGCCTTCTAAATATTTATTTTTGTGTATATTATAAAATATATTTTTATATTTGAATGGCTCCCAAAGTTTTGATTAATTTCTCCAGTTCTGCGTTCTGACCTTGAGTCTTCTTTACTTTGTATTGTGTGCTTACAGTAGTCACGTAATGACAAACAACTTGGCAAGGAATGAGGAACTGAATGAAGAACAAAAGTTCTAAAAGACTCTAAATTAGATGTAGCCCCGAGCCCTTTGAACTGTCAGTAGAGATTTATATTCCATTTGAGCAAGGACACATTGTACACTCCTCAGGAAACCCAGGGAGATCCTAGCATACATTATTTCAAATAAATCAAACCGGTCGAAGCAGTGGGCGGATAGTGTTGGGATAAAAAAAAACGCAATCAGTATTTCTTACTGTGCAAACACACCACAGACGGAAAATATTATTGCTATAAAGTCTATAGAACCTGTATTCCTATAGAGCTCCCACACAAAATGACAGATCTCCCTTTTCTTTTAAATTAATGTTTACGTGGTGCTTGTCAGCAGTTTTGGAGCTTCTCCAGTCCATTTGTTCTATCGCAAGCAAATTCTCTGTAATCGTGAAGAAATGAGTTTGAGCTTGCTTTCCGCCTACATGCATAAGAGCCATTGATAGGTGGAAAGCTTCGCGGTGAGAGTGCTTGATATTCCTGCGGCATCTTCTGCTAGCATTGTTCCCTTGGAAATAGATTATAGGCCTGTATCTGTGATAACTTTAATTACATTTCGTCATTTCTGCACTGTGTGATTGTGAGTGTGTGCTTGATATCAAATTCAGTGTTTGATTTGCAGATGATTACAGTAAACAACTCCATAGATAAGAGTCATTGCTCATTTGACCCTTCTAATGCACTTTTCTTGTCTGTCTCACTGTTTTGACCATCTGTTTGTCCATATTGCGCGGCCCATTGCTTCCGCCCGGCTGTAGACTTCGCTGTTGGCCTCCCCATCGGTGTGATAATAGCGTGTGGCTTGGCGCTGCTGTTGCTCACTGCATTCGTCTCCTGGAAGCTGTGCTGGGTCCCTTGGAGGAACAAAGCCCTCTCGTCGAGTTCTGCGGCCCTCGCACCTGACGACTGCCCCTCGTTTCATTTACCGTCTCTTCTGCCCAGTCCTCAGCCGTCTGAGGTCAATATGGCGACTGAGAAGGAAAAGTATCCTATGGCGTCGATGGGCTTCCTGGAGGCAGCTGTTAAAATAAGTCACACCTCTCCCGACATCCCTGCCGAGGTGCAGCTCTCCATGAGGGAGCACTTCTTGCGCCGTACACAGCGCATGCAAAGACAGACCACAGAGCCAGCGTCATCCACCAGGTAACAGTGCCAAATTACACACATACACTACTGTTCAAAAGTTTGGGGTCAGTAAGAATTTTTTATGTTCTTGAATGTAATATTCAAAAATAATAATATTATAAAATGTTATTGCAATTTTTATAAATGGAATTTATTCCTGTGATGGCAAAGCTGAATTTTCAGCATTATAAGTCTTCAGTGTCACATGATCCTTCAGAAATCATTCTGATTCAGTTTTTTATGACATAATGCTTGCCCATCAGAGGCTCTGTTCTTTATTTTGATATACTGTATGTTCAGATATTTTAGCAGCCTAAGAGTTTGATCAAAACAAATGCTGGCATATTCTGGCTATCCTAAAAAAAAAAAAAAAAAACAAGCGAGGAAAGTGTTAAAAGTAAAAAATAAATTATATATATATATATGAAGTGATTTTTGGGGTTAGATGGCCCTCTGAGAATTTTTATGATTATATTTTCATATAATTTAATAAAATCTTTTATTCAAATGATTTCATATTTTACATGATTAGCACCTTTAAAAAAAAATGATATCAGATATATTTTAATTTAGATATATTTATTACAATTCAAGACACACGATTTATGTAGCAGTTTATGAAACAAATTCGAGAAAATAGTGTCATTTGAGTTTAAGTTTTGTTCTCATCCAGTAGAGTAAGTACAGTCAAATAATCTGAGTAATAATGAATACTAAGTGTTATTACTGAATATTAAGTATTAGGATATTCTGTGAAAATCAGATAGGAATTAAATACATTTAAAAAAGGAAGCTTCTTGCCCAAGGTAGGGGCCATTTTGCCACTTTCAAGACATTCAGTGTTGCACAATAACAAAATTACTGAATGTTTTCATTTATTTCCCATATTTTCCCATTCATCTCTAAATATGTTACAATTTAATTAAACTGCATTCCATCCTTCCCTTTTTCCACATCTTTTATACATTTTCAGCCTGTGCCTGCAGTCATTTACACACCCAGTGCTGCATACACACTTACACATTTCATTAAAATATGCAGCATTGTATAAACCTGAAGGAAATGTATACTATGAATCACACTGTCAGACCATTTACAGCAGGACTCAAAAGACCTCATCAATCACATATACCCAATAACAGAATCTCCCATAGACATTACAGAGCAGATGAACACTGACACCGACAAGAGAAGTGTAAAAATATTTATATTTGACAGGAATATTGCTGATGATGCATAAATATTTAGAGGAGAGTGGGGTCTTTCATCTGAGATTGCTTTGTTATTTTATGCCTTCAATAATGTATTTCAGTGTCACTTCAGGGCAAGTTTTTAATGTTTAGCTGCTCTATAATCCCTGGAACCAAGACAAGTTCTGCTCATGCATACTTGATTCATTTGGGGTAGTTCCAGGACACGCTTAATTACAGCACTGTACTTGTCCACTTCAAATTAAATATTTGTCACGTACGATTTGCCCATTAAGAAGTAATATTTAATTGAGCTTCAGTATTTGGCTGCTCTTGAAAATTTTTTCCACAGCTTTCGGTTATACAGAGTATTGGCACAGCAGTGGTTTTATTCATATTAAATAATATGCAGTTGAATTAACTACACCAGAATTCATCTTAACACTCCTTTTGAGAACAACTGTTACATAACGAATGAAAGGAATGCTTGCTTTTGTCCTGTACATAGCATTAAGGTTTGTCTTCACTAGAATTAAAGGGCCAAACTGGTTCATTTGAATGGGTAGCCACACAATATTGGCCTTGTACCATATATTTTATTGGACAGGGGTTATCAAACCTTTTGATGGCAAAGAACACCAAATGTGAAGGACCTTCTTCTTAAAATATAAAGGCAGCTCTGTATATTTTTATGTATGAAGATAGTTGTTTGCTAAGTTCAATAATTGGCTTTTTATTGCAATTGTACTGAAGCCAGAAGAAATTATGACAAATGATAACAAATTTATATATATATTATTATTATTTTTTTTAAATGTATTTATACAGTATATACAATGTAAAAAATATATTTAAAAATTTTGGAAAACTAGCACATTGTACAAGAAAATACTATTTTAGAATCTTTCTCATTTTGTTTAATTCAATGTGTTACTTGCCATTTAATTGTAATTAATTGTGAAATTTTTTTCTGGACTATTTGTTTCAGTGTATGGATATTTAAGTGTGTAATATATAATATTTATTATGTAAGTATAACATTAATGTAATATTTATTAATATAATTATAACATTAAAGATTTTAAAGAATTATAACATTAAAGACGTTTTGTGGCCCCTGTGTTTAAAAAAAAAAAAAAAAAAAACTTGCCTTGGGCAATCGTTCAGTTTTTAATCCAACTTTTTCTGAACACTCATCAAATCCCTCATGCTACTCTTTCACTTCTTTATCTCCTTTTTCCAGGCATAGTTCCTTCAAACGTCACCTTCCCCGTCAAATGCAGGTAGGGAGTCTGGACCTGGGAGATGACTATGAAGTGGATGAGCAGCCAACCAGCATTGGCCGTATCAAGCCTGAACTCTACAAGCAAATGACCACAGAGAACGACGAATCCGGCAATAGCAAAGGCGGCAAAAACTGTGGCAAGATCAACTTTTCCCTCCGCTATGACTATGAGAACGAGATGTTACTTGTCAAGATACTCAAGGCATTTGATCTCCCAGCCAAGGACCTTTGCGGCAGCTCCGACCCATATGTCAAGATCTACCTGCTGCCAGATCGGAAACAGAAGTTCCAGACACGAGTCCATCGTAAAACACTCAACCCCACGTTTGATGAGTCCTTCCAGTTTCCGGTACCCTACGATGAGCTACCCGTCAGGAAGCTCCATCTCAGTGTTTTCGACTTTGATAGGTTCTCACGGCACGATATGATCGGGGAGGTCATACTGGACAATCTGTTTGAAGTGTCTGATCTCTCAAGGGAGACCTCCATCTGGAAAGACATTCAGTATGCTACCTCTGTAAGAGAACCCTGCTGCTCTCTTTTCTCTTGATGTGTTTGTCAAGTTATGATAGTACAAATTCTGCTGGTTTTTAAGTCGATTTTTTATGGAGAGAGATGCACAGTAAGCATGCACAGATATGTATTGATCACATACTTATCAGATATGCAAATCAATATACAATGGGGTGCAAAAGTTCAAGACCACTAGTCTTCTATTTTTAATACAAATGTTTCATTATTAATTAAATTGGAAGCATAACAATTTAGAGTTGAATTGTAAAATGTAGAATTCATAACGTTTTCATATTTGTTTTGAAAACATCTGACCAGGTGTACAAAGAAGTTCACATTAACAATTGAACAATTTCAATTTATTTATTTAATTAATTTATTTATTTATTGATTACATTTTCAAATGTTCAGATCCAGGTTAAAATGAGATTTATTAAATCTTACATTTAACATCTACTTTTTAAAAATTATTTAATATATTACAACTTTATATTAAATTTATATTAAATGAACTACCGTTCAAAAGGTTTGGGACTGTTTTTTTTTTGTTTTTTTGGAAAGATATTAATACTTTTAACACCAGCATTAAAATGATTTAAAAATGGCAGTATATTGTTACAAAATAATAATCTGTTGCAGAAAAATAATTTCTATTTATCTATGGACCCTGAAACAAAACAAAAAAAGTCACTGTTTATACAAAATATTAAGCAGAACAATTTTTTTTTTAATGGTTCTGCTTGGTGAGCATAGGAAACATCTTTCAAAAACATTAAAAATCATACTGACCCCAAACCTCTGAATGGTAAGATTTTCTATATGGTCTTAAACTTTTGGACCCCACTGTATCACAAGAAAATATAAACCTGGTTAGTCAAGTCTGAAAAATATTTTTCATCTGCAGCATTCTGCACAAATAGTTCCATTTTGGTTGGCAAGAGAAGGAATGATCCTGAAACCTCAGCAAGTACTCTTGATATTGCAGTTTGTGTAGATTAAAAAATCCATCGACTAAATAACAAAGCCATTAGATGCCAGCTAAGGTATGTGAATTAGCTTGTTGCATTATTGACATGGTCTGGTAAAATGCAGTCACAATATTCAACACGTTGTCTGCTGTACACCTGCTGATGCTAAGACTGCCAAATTAATGAGAGTTCTACCCTACCCTCATTAACACACAGATAAGGTAGTAACTGACAAATGAAGATGACTGACACATGCTGATTGTGTATGTGTGGACAAAATAATTGCCTAATTTTCGTAACGGCCACTAATAAGAGGTGCTGCCAATCACAGCACAATATTAAACGCTTAAGTTAACCTCCAAAATAGGTCCTGAGGTCATCTGAGGTCAGCTGATCACTCCATAATGGCAAGTTAGATGAACTTCAACTGCTCCTCGATGAGTCTTATTTCTCTCTGTTTTCTAGATTTACAGCTATTCTCAGAGGGGCGATTCAATAAGCCTGTGGTTATTGCTTTCATGGCAGGAGGCCGGCTGCCCCTTGAACAAAAGCACACCTTCTATTGCACTTGGCAGGAGATCTGAATCTAGAACTCAAAGCACCTTTTTTCAAAGCAATCAAAAAATCACTCAAAAATGACAATACGTTCATCGTTTACTCACTCTGAAGTCATTTCACACCTGCATTATATTCTTTTTTTTCTTTGAACACAAAAGGAGATGTTAAGCAGAATGATAACGCTGCTCTTTTTCATACAACACAAGTTAGAAACAAGGGACTCTCAAGCTCAAAAAATTACACGAAGAACCATAAAATTATCATAAAAGTGATCCATATGACTCATGTGCTGTATTCAAGTCCTCCTCTGAAGCCATACAAAAGCTTTGTGTAAAAAAGACTAAATTTAAGTTGTTATTCAATTATACAATGTGGATATGTGTATTCAAATTTGCATTGTTATTCAAATACAACATTCAAATACTATTCAAGTTAGGTGCTCTCAAATTAAAAAAATGATAAAAAGCAGATTTATAATTGATATTTATGCAGTTTGATTATGTTGTTTTGTTCAAATTTGGTGTCGTGATTGATTTCAAGACACAAGAATCAATGGGATTTGAAATACTGACATCAAACATGGTGTGAAACATCTTGACGTGCCAAATTTAAATAAATATATATAAAATTCAGATCTATAGTGGATGAGACGATTATATGTGAAAAATCACTTACATCTAAATTCAGTTCTTTTTTGGCTTCAGAAGACTTTATACATTTTAGAAACTTGATAATAGGTGACTATTCATTTTCATTAGAAGGATAAGAGCAAAAAAATACAGTTATACTTTTGTATTTCACAAAAGAAAGAATAGCACAGGTTTGAAATTACAACGAGTAAATTGTGACAGATTTTTTTACATTTTTTTATTTTGGGGTGAACTGTCCCTTTAAGTTGATGCCAACAGACAGCGAACAGCGTTCCAAAAGACATTGCCAGGTGGACTTGGGACAGAAGGACATTTACTAACTCATTTAGTCACTTAATGAGCTCAAGGACTGAAGTAGAGTGAAGCTTGAAGGAATTTGGTTCTGGTCAGAGTCAAATTAGTAATATTCACTGTGTCTCACATGATTACTCTTTTGGAAATCAGACATAATTTTACAAGCTTTGTTATTTGATGTTATATTTATTTATTTATTGACTTATTTACTTACTTATTTATTAAATCACTTTTTATCCTGTGCCATAATGAGAAAGCAATGTTCAGTAATATCCAATGATTTATTTACTTAAAGTTTACTTGCTTTAGAAATATTTTTCTGAAACAGTTTTGCACCTTTTTGTACTCTCAAGCTTGCATTTACCCATCCATCAATCTACTTTAAAAAGTCCCTATATGATACTGAAGCACAACCTGCAAATAATCACCTTAGAGGGCTAGAGAGACATTAAGCCACAAGTAGGGGAGTCATGGGATATGTCCTTCAGAGAGTGGCTTACTGAGCTCATTTAAAGTGATTAATATTTACACCAGACTTAATACCGCCGAGAGGATGATGCTAACACACTAACTCCAGCACTGTCAGATAGCGTTCTTCGCCTTTGCATTGCACATGCTTAACTTTCAGAAAAGTGGGTGGTCTTGAAGTCTAAAAATACCACTTTTCCAATGCATTGCGTTTCACCTTTTAAAAATAGCTGGATTTGTTTATTTTGTCTAGATAGATCTAAAAGAAACCCACTTGGATCAGCTGTGAGGAAAATGATGGACCTTGTGCCCTGGTGGAAAGGCTGGTGTGTTGATGTTTAATTAACGGTTTGCTTGAGTGGTGTCCAGGAGAGCAGCGTGGCTTGGAGAATCGCAACAACTAATTGGTCGCCGTGGATGTATATCGGACCAAACAGGACTCCTTTAGACCTCGATATTGAGTCATGGGCTTATTAAACCCAACGTTCATAGTCAAAATGCCAAACCACATCCTCAAATACCAGTAAATAACTTCTCGCAGCGCTAACTAGCTTTTAGCAAAAAAAACTATGGCAAAGTGACTGACATTCTATTCATATCTATTCAGGCATTGAGCAGATACAAAAGCAAATAATAAATGGTACACTATCAATACTGATGCAACAATTCCTCCATTTAAAAGATTTGTTCATGAACGAAACACCGCTAATGACGGGTAGCCGTAGCATTGGTACGTTATTAAAGAAGGCATTTTCCACGACATAAAAAATCATGGTTTGGTAAATTAGATAATTAGGACATGAAACATGGTAATTATGAGGTAAAAAGTCTAAATTATGAGATACTAAATCAGAACTATGAGATAATAAGTCTAATTTATAAGACAAAATGACAATAAAAGTCATAATTATAACAAAGTAAAAGAATTCACTTTTTGTCATAATGACTTTTTTATCTTAATTTCAATTTATGTCAGTTTTGACTTTTTGTCAGAATTTTGACTTTATCTCATAATTTTGTCTTTTCATTTTTTTCCCTCATATTTTCTACTTTTTATGTCATAACTATCACTTTTATCTCATAATCATGACTCTATGTGGTGGAAATGGGTTTCCGTACTCTGATCTTGACCGCGAGTGATGCTGGGGAAACAGTGCCTGTCTCTGGTACATTATTGCACAATTACTGTTTTTATCACTATTATCTGGTGCTATGGAATTAAAAAGGTGACCTTTATAACAAAGTGTGCCAATACATCATGCTACATTGATTTGTGTGTGTCTGTGTGACAGGAGAGTGTGGACCTTGGGGAGATCATGTTCTCACTCTGCTATCTACCTACGGCAGGCAGATTAACACTCACTGTCATCAAATGCAGGAATCTAAAGGCAATGGACATTACAGGATATTCAGGTAGTATTTCATCAGCTTTACTGCCTTTGACCATCAAAATACAGACATGAGATTAGAAGCAGGGGAGAGTGGGGGAAAATGTGTCATAAGCACTCTTTTAATATAGCATCATGTGAACATACATTTAGAAAGGGCCCATTATATACACATGAGAAAAGCATTTTTATAATAAATGTATTTATTTATTTATTTTTTAATTAATTAATTCATTCATTTATTTATTTATTGTTAATTTTGTACAAAGGAAATTTATTCTTCATGTTTAAAAATATACAGTATATCATGTTGGTGATCTTCAACTATTTAAAACCGGGTAAATTATTTGTCTACATATTCTAAATATTAAACCTTTTCAGGTTTAGAGAAAGGTTAATTTTTTTTTTTTTTTTCATTTATGCTCATATTTTGATTTAAAGGTGACATGAAAATCATGACTTTTTGCATCACCAACCCAGAAAACATGAAAAAAAAAAAATATTTGCAAGCCTTTCTCTGCAAGCTTGTGAAAAGATGAGCTGCTCAGATTTTGCTCCCGCTGTGATGTAGAAAGGGGATATTATTATAATATTACATACAGCCCCTTAATCTGCAAGTTTCCACCCACGGCGCCACCGTTGTGTTTTCGCAAATGGCGAAAGTTCGATCAAAGCATGCAAACAGTTCCATCTTTGGCTGCACTGACAAGCACAGAACTCTATTTAGAGCCTCTGAGGAGACAAGAGAGTAGTGGATTTATTGAATTTACTGTATATTATGCTGCTGCCACACAGATCTAATATAAACATGCGATTTCCCAGCTTCCCCAGCTGTTTACCTTCACAGACATAACTGAGAAAAATGACGTGGTTTTAACATAAACTTGTGTGTATTTGACAGTTTAAGCACAATAAGACATGAAAGACAACTTAATTTAGTACCCACATGCCATGTGACAGCCGCTTTTTGTGCGCGTGCTTCGGGTGTGTGCGCTCAGGAAACCGTATATCAGAAGTTTAAACTAATACGGCATGATTTAAGCACAATAGATATGATAATCAAATCCAAACATTATTTTTTTTAATATAATAAATGGCTTGTGGGGTATTTTGAGCTGAAACTTCACAGACATATTCTGGAGACACCTGAGACTTATATTACATATTATAAAAAGAGCCATAATAGGTCTCCTTTAAAATATAAATCATTCATGCATTCCGCAATGATTCAAACCTCGTGACGCATCCTGAAATAAAATTATGTGTATTAGTTTTACCTCAGTCTCATTTCTCCTTGCCAAGAGGACAACAGAAGTAAAAAGTGGCAACACTCTCCCGATAATTGCTCCATTTGGTTTTATGGTTTCTCTTTTGTTTTCCCATATATTGTTAATGCACTTTTCCCGCATGTTCTAATCATTGGTTCATGTTCCAAATTGGCTTTTGTTCCCAAAGGTAAATCAGCAGCATCACTGAGCGAATTAAACCCGAAAGTCTAAAGAACCACTCCGAATATGACGAAGGGAACGATTTTAAGCTTCAGTAACATGAATTACTCACACTATCTTGGTTTTCCCTTATAATGACACAGTGTGTCTCACACCAGACATTTTTACTTTTATCTGCTGAAGAGTAAATATTTTTCATTTGCAGTAAAATTGAATTCACATGAACTGGATAATATCTATTAAGAAGTGCCCCAAGCAAATTTGATGTCAGAACAAGTACTTCTCATCTGATTTGTTCTGCCCAAGCTGGAAGTAGTTTATGGCTTGCTAATGCACAAGCATAATAGATCAGACAATTTGTGCAATGATGGAGAGAGATGGAAATCAGTATGCAGCTCTGATGTGAGAATCAGCACTCAAGTCATTCCATTAAAGCCCTGAATCTCAGTGGCCTTCCATTCACACAGAATATTAAGATGGCTCAATGAAGATATCCGGCATTCATTTCTAATCTTCTCATCTAGTACTTTCATCAACTTCAAGCTATTGTTAGAGGATTAATTAATTGAAACTAGTGCATACTACAATATGTTTAAAGATAATTTATAAAAGCTCAAGCTGCAAATGTGAAATTAATAACAGTTATATGAGCTGAACTGATAACGGTGTTCTCTCTGAGCAGATCCCTATGTGAAAGTATCCCTCATTTGTGATGGAAGACGCCTGAAAAAGAAGAAGACCACAACAAAGAAAAACACCCTGAATCCCACTTATAATGAGGCCATTATCTTTGACATCCCTCCAGAGAGCATGGACCAAGTCAGCTTGCACATCTCAGTCATGGACTATGACCTGTACGTAACACAAACAGCTATTTCTCATTTTTATATTGAAATTTAAAGGGACAGTTTAATAAAAAAAAAAATCATTTACTTACTCCAGTGTTGCAAATATGTATATTTTATGGCTTCAAAAGGCGTGTGGACTTATTTGACATTTAAGATACTTTTATGATGATTTTGCATCCTTGTTCTTTATAATTGCATGGGGGAAAACATTTTTATTTATTTAACATATTTTATTATTTTTATCAAATAAATAATTCTTAATGTATTCTTTAAAAAACTGACCAGTTGAAATAACTTGAGAAGATGATGACAAAATTGACTTTTGCAATTCAGGCTTCTAGAAGGGAGCTGATTTATTCAAGATGGATGTATTTCTCTTTTGTTTTCATCTTCTCTAAAACATTTTATACATACTTAACCTAAAAATGCTTTACCAATACTATTCATCAGTTGTCATGCCTATTAAGCTGAACTACATTACAAATAACAACCAGTACAAAACACATTAGAATAGCAGGAACACCAGACATCAGAATGATCTCATGGTTCATGTGCTTTAGTAGGAAGAGGAAAAGGTCAGGTGTCAGAGCATTTAGCACTCACCTCTCTACAGGCGGGTGACTGGGCAAAGAACCAGGTATATATTTTACCCAACATTCTCAAGTCTCAAACAGTCTGTTTGTGGTACTGAGAGTTTCTGAGAAAGGAACACACACTCTAATAAATGTCAGAAACTGCTATTTCACAATTCTCTTCCGTGGGTTCACAAAAGGACTCACTTAAAGTTCAGCACCGCTGAGGTAAATGTATGCTGATTTCTTTATCCTGTGGCACATCATCTACTCTCTCTGAATATGCACATATTTTTACACAAAAATACCATTTTGCAAAAGAGGGTGTGCTGGCATACAAACTCATACTGTATCATTGTCTTTTAACAAAAGGCTTTTAGGTCATGCAAACTTTGGTATATTATTCATTGCCAGTGTGGATGTGTTTATTTTGGATCAATTAAAGGAATAGTTCACCTAAAAGGGAAAATTTGCTGAAAATGTACTCACCCTTAGGCCATCCAAGATGTAGATGAGTGTGTTTCTTCATCGAAACAGATTTGGAGAAGTTTAGCATTACATCACTTGTTCACCAAAGGATTGTCTGCAGTAAATGGGTGTCGTCAGAATAAGAGTCCAAATAGCTGAAAAAACATCATAATAATTCATAAGCAATCCATCAATTCATCCAGTCCAGTCCAGACCATCAATTAAGATCATGCAAAGTGAAAAACTGTGAAACTGTGACCATTGCTTCTGGCCAGAATATGAGTTCATAGTCCATAATAAGGCTTCCTCCTGTGGGCATTGCCTTTTCACATCAAAATGCACCAAAATATTTGTTTAGAACTGTTTTGGACTGTTTTTGCTTCTAAACCCTACTTGATCTATGCATATTTCTCTTCTGAGTGAGGACAACATTTGCACTGGAGAAAGCAATATTATGGATGAATGTCTTAGTGATGGATTTATTGCAAACACACAGTTTGTGGATTACTTGCAATACTTGTGGATTATAGTGATGTTTTTATCAGCTGTTCGATCTTTCGTTCTGATTGCACCCATTCACTGCAGAGGATCCACTGGTGAGCAAGTGATGTAATGCTGATGTAATGTGTCTTGGATGACCTGAGGATGAGTAAAGAATTTTTTATATATTTTTGGGTGAACTATTCCTTTACATTAAAGGAATGTACAAATTTATAGAAAATTTCGTAACTCGGCTCTCTGTGGTCATTAAAAATCCCAGGATGTCGGGTAAATGTAACAAATTATTTTATATTATAAATGACTCTTTTTTTTTTTTTTTCAGGGTGGGGCACAATGAGATAATTGGTGTGTGCCGTTTGGGCAGTGGTGCTGAAGGTTTAGGTAGAGACCACTGGAATGAGATGCTTGCATACCCCCGTAAGCCAATTGCACACTGGCACCCCCTGATGGAACCTAAGAAATCAGAAAAAGAGGTAAGTAACCTCACTCCAGCAAATGTAAACATACAGTACATATGAGTGGTAGATATAATAACTCTCTGAATTACTGTTAATATAGGACTAAGAACTAAGTTTTTCATATGCAAATTGCATTTCCAGAATTTATTTCTGACCAGTCACCAATCTTTCTTTGTAAACATTCAGATCCCTCTAGTCACATCCGCACACTTGTACTGTGCTTCATGAATAATGCATGAGAAGAATATGTCAGTGCTGATTTTAATTCACACACTGAAATTCTGTCCCCTTTCTGACCTGTGTTCAAGAGTTAATCATGAGGGGGGGAAAACTGTATTTGTATGCAAATGTCAGTTTATCACAATTTGGTCTCTTTGTTTATTTTAATCATGTTTTTGTTCTGTTAAAAATAACAATATGTAGTTTTAATGAATTTTGTCTTTGTTTTGAACAAATCGCAATAATTTAAAATTAATTTGAAAAGAATAGCATTGATTCGGTTGAGGTCATGTCTGGGCATCTATGCATTGTGTTTGGAGGTGTAGCTCTTGCTCTTTAATCTGAATAGTTAATTAAGTAAGTCTGAGCAATAAACAAAGGCTTGCTTTCACAGACTGCAAATCATTGTTTTTGGTAATTAAATGGGTTATAGTTGCGTGTTCAGTACATTTAAAGTTAAATTATCATATTGTACTAGAAGTCACCTTTATTGGCATTCGTGTTAAGATAACTAATTGTCATTAATTAAGCTGAACAATGCTCACATTGTCAATTTTTATACTGAATAAATTAGTTCAGGCTTGCCAAGTCTGCAGTTTTCCAGCAGAATTGGGGTACGTTTAAACTGTTGTCATGGGTTAGAGGTTTGACATATCAAATAAATTGTAATTGACAGAATTCTTTTTAATAATTTTCATATTACTCCAGTGATAAAACTAGTGCTAGTTTTGTCTAAGACCGGAACTGGTAGTGATTTTCAAGTTACAATTTTGTATAATGCACAACAGTGACTGTTCAATATGTAATTTACGTATGGGAGTGGCATATTTTGAGTTTTGATATCAGGTCATTGGGCTAGTTTGGTCTATTTTTAATTGGCCATTGGGCTAGTTTTGTTACATAGACCTGGCAACCCTTAATAGTGTACCAGACAATTCTTCTGCTAGTAAAGACAAAAGAAGACAAAGAAGTCTTTTCAACAAAGGCTAATTCTCTTTTTGCAACTGTATTATATTGCAAAATGCAAATAATTGCATAAAACATGAGTAAAATCAGGTCAGAGATTAATCAGTTAAGTTGGTTAATTCGTACCTGCATGTGTGCAGTTTGCTTAAGTGGAACAGGATTAGATGTGATTGGATTTGCTCGCTTTGCTAAGTATAAACAATATACTGTATATATTTATTATTTAAAAAAATATATGGTCCCACTTTATATTAGGTGGCCTTAGCTACTGTGTACTTACATTTAAATTAATCATTTGATACAATGCACTTACTGTGTATGTACATGTTTTTACATTGTACTTATATTTTTTAAAAATACCAACGTAATTACATCTGTAATTAATTTCTGTAATTACATTTATAATTACACTGTTGACCCATCCCTTACACCTTAACCCACCCTTAAACTTACCCATACCACCAAACCTGTCCCTAACCTTACCCGTATCCCACCTCTATAGCAGTAATAGTGTTTTGCAATACAATATGACCACAATAAGTACATTGTACTTATTATTTTTTTATGTAAGTACATAGTAGTTAAGGCCACCTAATATAAAGTGTGACCAAATATATATTTTTTCATATATTGATTTCATATATTTTTTATTATGGAAAATAATTAGCTAATAACGAATATGCTCAACTTGGAATGTAACTTTAGAGACATCAATTTCATGCAACCACAAATTGAAATCCACTCTTCTAAGCAATATTTGGGTGCAGTTCTTCTGCTATAACAATAAACTGCTCTATAATACTCTCATTGATGGGTTTTTCATATGTCTTCTCTTACAGTGGAAAGCTAGAACGGCCAGTTTTGACAGTCAGGGGTCTTGTCCCTCCCCCAAACCTCCCGCCAGCCCTTGATCAGAGCCATATGTAAAACTACAGGCTCGGCATCCTCCGTTTGTCACTCCGATGAAAACGAGAGCCCTGCTATTTCCGTTTTCTCCTATGGGTTGTTTTAGATGGTTCCCTAACACTGATCTAAGATCCTGCTGTCTTTGCCCTGATGTTCCTGATGTTCAAGCTGTTCCAGTCCGTACGCTCCTCAGTCAATTCTTGGGAGTGTTGTACAAACCTCTGTACCCAGAATACTATTCAAAGCCAGTGTTGTGTTCCTAGAATAGCTTGGTATTGTCAGCGGAGATGTTTCTTTCCAATATGAATTTTCCTGAAGCATTTGAAATCCGATGCGGTGTTCTGCAAGCGGTCTACATGCGAACAGAAGTTTCCGCACAACACTGCAAGGCTCTTTGTACATGGCTCTGCTCAGATCTAAAGACTTTGAAAGTAGGATCAACTATTGGAAGTACTGAGAATGAGGTCAGAAAGCATGGTGTATAAAATATTGAGGGAAAAGGACATTGTTTCGTGTGAGTGAGAAAAAAGAAGGGAATGGATTTGTCATGTGCTGTATACTAAGAACAAACCATTTTCTCTGTCAAATCCTTGTATGAAAACTGTGTGAAGGTACAAGTTTTATGAAGAATATTTAAATATTTATCAGTTTATAGATGTTGTGTAAATGTTGTGTGTAAAAAGAGACTAAATTTATCAGAGCACAACAAATTTTTCCTATCCTTTAATTTCTTGCCAAAACAAAGATGTTTACGTGTAAAGAAGTTCCTGTTCACACACAAAAACATTTCACATGTAGCTGAATAAATTTATGTGATTACATTAATATTCATCGGTGAGACCTGGAGAACAAAAGTGGGCATTTAAGGTAAAAGTGCTGAAATATTCATAGAGGTCTGATTTGATTTATGTGGCTTTTATTCACTTTGTTATAATAGCATTTAAAAAGCTACAGAAGCGGTTCTGTATCTTAGTAGCACTGCTTTTAATAGAAATTCAATTCCTCTTTGAATCCTCCTGCTGTTTCAATCTAATGTTGACATCTCGTTCATCTTTTGACATGTAATTTCATTGTGAGTTAAATTGGACTGTCAACGTTTTACGTATTTTGACATATTGTCTGGGAAAATGTCTTGAGTAAACAATGTATGCTCAAATTTATAAAATATACTCATATTCTGTACTGTATAAAAGAGCAGGGTTACATTATAAAATGTAAAATTATAGGCAATTAACCAACGTTCATCTTCAGATTAATATTTGATTTGATTTTCATGTAGACAAAAGGGATATTTGAAACTATGTGAATTAAATAGTGAATCAATCATCTGTATAACCAAACAATTTAATATATAACTGTCAACTGATCAGTTTCTGTAAATTAAATTAAAGAAAAGAAAAAAAACTAATGCCATGTTGCCCAAGAATTATTTTTATAATATGTGATGCTTAACAAAGCTAAACTGAGCAATCAAAATAATAATTAGTATTACTTTTTGGATTTTTAATGTCATAAATGATTTAACAAAATTCAATACTTTTATTGCCCGCAATATTTTATTTGTTTATCCCTGTGGTTTCAATCATTTTGTTTTTACGTGGTTAATTCATTGATAACACAGTTTAACTTGGAATTTAAATTTAACAGACATGCTCAGGCAAACCCCTGCTAAGTGCTACATTATGATTACTGTAGTTAAAGTTTCTCCAGTCATTTTTTTTTTTTTTAAAGAAAAGAAATTACAATACTGCATATGCTGGAAACAAATTACATAAATGCACAGAAATGACATTAGTTCAGAACTTCCATTCAAGGTCCTGGACATTTTGACTGTATGTTTTAAATAAGAAAAGACCGAAAATTCAATGCACGTACAAATGCACAAGAGCTGACCATTGATAGAAACAACCTACTATGCAGGAAGTTCATTGTCACAGATGGTGGGCACAGCTCATGATACCAGAACAAAGACTTTACACTGATCTCCAGTTGGTGTTGCTGAAATATCTTAAAATATATATGGCACATGGGGCTAGTTTTACATAATGTCCTCCATCATCTCCTAGGGTATCTGTTAAGCTTTAAATATTTCTATATAGTAAAATAGATTTAATATTTTAACAGAATCTTTAAAAATTCCAAGTCAACTTGTTGAAGAAATGGTTGTGACAAAGTACAACTTTTTGGTCCTGTTTTTACAATATCACCAATGTTGTAATACTCCGATAACATAGAGTGTGTTTCTGTAGGTGAATGTAAAGTTAATAAGGTTCAGATCTGGTTCTTTACCTCATCACTAACTCTTGTGTGCTGGTGTTTTAACAACCTGTTTTTGCCCCCTTGTGAATCTGAACAACTTTCTAATTTTGTATTGATCATTTGTACTTGCAATATAACTTGTAATGTTTGAAAAAGTTCTTGTATTTCAAAAATGCCAAAATAAAATGTTGGTTCAGTCATTTCAAGGATAGAGTTGCTTCTTCTCAGTCTTGTGAACATCAAATCACAAATGGTGGGTTAGTATTGATCAGTCACTTATATTGAGACTGTTTATCGTCTCATATTTTTAATAATATGTGCAACAAAAGCAATATACCTTTGTATTCCTAAAGGTAAAGGATTAGTTCACCCAAAAATGTCAATTTTGTCATCATTTACTCACCCTCAAGTTGTTCCAAAACCAAAAACTTTTTTCATTTATTGAATCATTTTGTTAAATGCTGTTGACCATTTAAAGGGTTAGTTCACTCAAAAATGAAAATTAGCCTGTGATTTACTCACCCTCAAGGCATCCTAGGTGTATATGACTTTCTTCTTTCAGACGAATCCAATCAGAGTTATATTAAAAATTGTCCTTGCTCTTCCAAGCTTTATAATGGCCGTGGGTGGGTGTTTTTTTTTTTTCAACAGTCCAAAAGAAGTCAAATAAATAGAAATAGAAGTCCAAAAGTGCATCCATCCATAATAAAACATGCCTCACATGGCTCCAGGGAGTGAATAAAGGCCTCCTGTAGCGAATCGATGCATTTTTTGTAAGAAAAATATCCATATGTAAAACAATATAAACATTTTTATCTCACTTCCGCTGACTGTCGTACGCGGAAGCCGTTCCGGGCGGATGACGTAGGAAGTATGCATAGCGTATTGTTTACAGGAGCAAAGGAAGCAAAGTATCCTTACTCCTCTTGGCTTATATCAAAATCCTCTGACATTTTTCTTTACAAATCCTCATTTTGTACTTCTAATTCGTGACCGGCATATTGTTTTGCTCTCTCTCCCCTGCGCTTCCACGTTCATCACTAATCGCTGGGGCGTGCGCTGCGCATACGTCCTATGTCAACTGCCTGAAACGGCTTGCACGTACAACAGTTAGCGGAATTGAGAGAGAACTGTTTTTAACGGTTTAAATATGGATATTTTTTCTTACAAAAATGCATAAATTCGCTACAGGAGGCCCTTGGAAGAGCAAGGACAATTTTTAATATAAATCTGATTGGATTTGTCTGAAAGAAGAAAGTCATATACACCTACGATGCCTTGAGTGTGAGTAAATCATGAGCTAATTTTCATTTTTGGGTGAACTAACCCTTTAAATACAATGAATGGGAGCAAGGAAACAAAACTACCATAATAAAAGTGGTCTCATAATTTCAAGTCTTCTGTCTTCTGAAAACACAAAATACTTTTATGTGAGAAACAAACCTACATTTACGTTAATTTAAATTAATGTACTGCAGAAAAACAGCAGGGTTCAAATTACAGCACACAATATTTTATTAATTTGTTTCCTCTTCAGATTCATGTTTTATTAAAAGTCATATTATAGCTTTTTGTGAGAAAAAGACCCAAATTAAAGAACAGATAATCTTCAGTCAACTGCTGCAACTAAATCATTGAATCAATGATTTGAATTTGAGACCAGATTCAGTCATGAACAAATGATTCAGACCGGTTTTGTGAACTGGATTAACTAATTCATTTAAAAGATCTGACTGTGTGTGTGTGTGCGTGCGTGTGTGTGTGCGTGTGTGCACGCGTGCGTGTGTGTGTATATCTATATCTATATATATATATATAGCTGTGGCACCTCGGACACCCTGAGTTCGAGTCCCAGCTCACAGACCTTTCCCGACCCCCTCTTTCTCTCTCTCTCTCTCTCTCTCCCACTTTGCTGTCTAAATACTGTCCTATGCTAATAAAGGTAAAACACCAAAAATAAATCTTTAAAAGTTCTAACTGTGGTTTTGTGTCCTTTTTGAGGCTCAAATGCCTTATTCCTCATCCAGTGTAACTGAAAGGAAAATATTCTTTAAAATGTTTTCTTTAGAAGAAATTACTCCATACTTGACAATATGAAGGTGAGTAAATAATGGCATGATTTTTGTTTTCCGTAACTGTCCCTTTAGGAAAATCACAAACTTTTTGTACCCAGGAATATACAGCCCTTTAAGAGCTTAAAAAAGGGTCACTATTCCTCAGGTGGTGGCATAATCGCCCATAACTTCTTCTTCAGTGCTAGTTTATACAGAATCTGGTACCCATCATCCCAAGCATAGAGCTGCCGCTCCTCGGAATTGTATTTGAGGCTGGAATGGGCACCGTAGCGCCTGGGGAAATAAATCAAAGGGGCCTCGCCACTGCTTACCATGTCATTTACATCAAATACACACTGCACACGTGAGCGGCTCGGTGGCTTGGTGTTATAAACCACATAAACCGTGCCACAGACAATAAAAGCAGCTTCAGCATTATTCCTTGGACACGCCGTGTCCCACATCTGCTCTATATCCAGAGAATCTATATCCATCTTAGCAAGATTAATAGTGTCTCCAGCCGGATACAGCGCCCATAGCCCATCCTCATCCGCCACCAGGTCCACCAGCGTCTCTGGATTGAGCTGGTACACCGGGCTGCGGTCATCCATGGGGAAAACTGCGCTGTCTGCAACCGAACCGTTCTTGAGGTCATACTTGATAACTTGGAGCTCTGAACTTTCACTGACGTAATAGAGAAAGCCATCGTAGACTGCATGACCGGTCCCATTCCAAGCGATGGACACGGTGATCTGCCTGCCTTTAGATACGCCTGATGATGCCGAGAGCGCTCGCACGGAGTTGAACTCGTACAGCGTGTTGTCGGACGTCCCGTTGAAGGCGTAGACTTTTGCTGATCTGGCATCTTTGGTCCAGACACCTTTCGGGCTTCCCAATCTCTTAAGGATCTTCATTGCTTTTAGACTGGATACGATGTTCACGCACACTGACGATGAAAACAAACATGATTAATGTCAACGGAAAGCGTCCTATGATTAATATGGCAAACTCTGAAAGCAATTTATACAGACTGCTTAGTTTGCACAAGCACTGGAAGACAGCTTTATGAAAAATGAAGCCAAGATTGTGAGTTTAAAGCCTTGTTTTGCTTTATTAAAGAAATAAACCAAGAAAACTGACATTGTAAGCCTCCAGCAGTGAAAGCTCCACCCTTAAATGTCATGTCTGCTGACATAAATGTGCAGGCAAGGGAAGATTGTGTGGGGCTTAACGAGGATAATTGTTAATACTCTTCATTATAATACACAGGCCGTTGGGAACTATTTCCAAGATACATAATTTCGAAGACACAATTTATTGAAACGTTTTTTTGACTCTAATAGATTCTTCTGTCATAATTTGTCACATTTTGCTGCTAAAATTCTATTAAATTTATTCAATAAATGAAAGAGAGTCAGATTGTTCTAAAATAATATAATAAAGCTTATAGCAATCATTCAATCAAGTATATGCTAATATATATTTATTTTATAATTTTTTCCCACTATTTATTTGTGGATTCCCTTGTCAGTGCTTCTCTTTGTTCTAAAATTGTTTTGATAATATATACAGTAATGTTAAAACATTTGGGGACAGTAATACAATTTTTTATTTATTCATTCATTCATGCGTTCTTTCTTTCTTTTGTTCAGCGAGGATGAAAAGTTACAGCAAAGAGTTTTACATTGTTACAAAAAAAGAAAGAAATTCTGTTTTTATACTCGTCATCAAACAATCCGGGGGTCATTTCTGAAAGATCATGTGACACTGAAGTAATGGCTGCTAAAAATTTAGCTTTGCCATGACAGGAATAAATCATTCTACATTATATTATTATTATAATTTGTAAAAATGTATTATTGTTAATATTAAAAATAATGTATTTTATGATCAAATAAAGGCAGCCTTAGTGAGCAAAAGAGACTATTTAAAAAATTTTAAAAAATACATTAATGTACAACATATGTATGTATCTTTTGTTGCCAAAGAAATAAATTAATTCTATGAATTGGAATTTTGGATTCAGCCTTGAAATGTCTTGGCATTTACTGGACTATGCACAGTGTTAACAACACCGCACTTCAGTGGAGACAGAAGAACAGCCAAATGAAACACATTTACATTCATCTGCTTTGATTCCATCATACTGGATAACAAAATAGGCTACAACCCAACAGTTGTGTAACATCTAAACCAAAAGCCAACTGGCTAATCCAGTGAACCGATTGGCTTGATTCTTTATTCCTTGTTTCCTAATCAACAGAACACACCACATGTTTCCTCTAAATCAATAAATCCCCAGTATAAGCCAAGCATTAGCAGAAACCAGGGTTTTTGACATCAAAGCAAAGACTGTTTGGATGAGACCGCCACATGGCCTACAGCACAATCCCAATGTGGGGGAGTGTAATTGGGATGATAGTTCACAAAACAAACAAATGTCTTAAATAAAAGCACATATGCTCTTCGCTCATACTCTCTGTCTTGAATTGCAGCTATTAATTCTCCAAGTTTGATTTTCCAGTGTTACAATTTTCCAGAGAAAACTCCAAACCTTTCCCCCAAACTGGTCTACTTTGTAATAGCATGCTAAATTTAGCTAGTCTCCCTCGACCAAGACTACGTCAAGGCTAAAACTGAAAGTACATGACCAAAAGTTGAGCTTCAGCTGTCGAAACTCAATTCTCCCGACTCACCAGACAACTCAAAGAACTCTTCCTTCTTCCTCTCTCTGACAACCACGTCCTGTTCCACCATTTTGTCTGCTGCTTTCATACAAGGCTTAGGGGGATTTTTGGTTTCAATGTAGTCCATCTCACGCTCCACACGGTCTACCCGTGCTCCTGCGCCCTCCATGTCTAAATGCAGTTTGTTATGCTCCTTGCCCAACTTCTCCAACAGGTCTGCGGCCTGCTGCCTGAATTCCTTCAGGTCGGAGTTGTAGCGGTTGTTCTGTTCATGCCACAAGGAAATGCGTTCCTGGAAGAATGACAAACACACTAATGAGTCACTCAATTGTTTAAGATGATCACAGAGTGCAGCAAATTCTTTCCAGTGATAAACTTATTCCAATGGCAAGTTTTCTGTGCATTATTAAAGAGCTTGTGGTAATAACGGTACAGAAGTCTTCTGAACAGCAACTGTTAGTTTCTTTTTCCCGGTCAAGGAGACCGTAGAATAAAAAGCTCATTCATTATTTGAAAGGTTTATCTCAATCGTTATCTGGAGTCAGGAGATGGAGAACCTGAGTAATGTATTTTCGAAAGGACTTGAGGGAACTCATTAAAGTACAATACATAATTTTGAACAAATGTGAAAAACCAGTGCCTCTACAATTTAGAAATTCACCTGTTCTTGCCGAGTCGAAGTTCCACATATCAGATATAATAAGAGAAAAGCATTAATATGCAACATATTTACAGCTATACAGTGACTTAATTGTAGGATACAATGGATTTTTGACAAAAATTAAATTATCACATATATTATAAAATACAAATTTATTGTGAAATATTTTTCCAATTTAATAATGTTTTCTATTTTAATATATTTTAAAATCCTTGGGATGTCAAAGCTGAATTGTCAGCATCATTACTCCAGTCTTTAGTGTCACATGATCCCTCAGAAATCATTCTAATATACTGATTTGATGCTTAAGAAACATTTCTTACTATTATCAATGTTGAAAAAAAAAACTGCCACTTTTTAATGGAAACCATGATACGGTTTTTTTTCAGGATTTTTACTGAATAAAGTTTGAAAATGTGAAAAAAATGCAACATTATAAATGTCTTTAATGCATTCTTGCTGAATAAAATAAATAAAAAATAAAAAACTTACTGACCCCAAACTTTTAAACTCTATAGAGTAACATTAATTTTTCTTCAAAGTGCTTAAATCAGTTATTTCAGCAGCTGTCAAATAGGTTCAGTGATTTGAGATGCAAAGCCTCCTTGCTGCAGGGGCTACAGAACAAATATATGCTCAAACTTTTCACAAAAATATATTACTGTATTAAAAGTATGTGAGTATGGTGCAAAATTGTCAATACTGCCATTAAATATGTACAGCATCACTGTGGCCACCCCAGGAGTCTTATGCTCCAGGCTAGCTGCTCTAGCTGAATTTAATATTACATGATTTTGAATCAAAACAAACTTTGTTTTGCATATATTTTGTTGCACCATTAAATATTCATTAAAAATGCATTTTTTCAGTCATCATATATTACTTTGGGACCAGGAAAAAACTGGAGGAGTTTGAAACTGAGGAGCTTTCAATCCTGTTGTACTCAACCTCACTCTCATTTTATGAAAAAGACTGTTTAGTAGTTGAATGGACTCCTGCTGATACAGGTAATCAAGACAGACCTGTCTGCATATGATATATGTAAATTGACTGAATAAATGTATTATTCTAATGAAGTGTCTACTTAATCATGAGTAATTATTTTGGTTATTGAATCAGTATTATATTTTTCAGCTCAGCTTCACTGAGAACAAAACTGCTGAGTTACACTATTCTGTCAGTCAAGCTGCTGTGGGGTACAACTTCACTCAAGAAAAGAAAGTTTATGTTAAATCTTAAGTAGATGTGAGACAGCGCTGGTTTAAATAAACACTTTTGGATCTCCACTTTTTGATGGTTCACTGCTGTGTTGGGACGATGTGTCTGAGGAATGTGAGTTACTTCAGGGTGTCTGTATCGCTGTTACAGATATTACATTTTCAAGTGTTTTTGAATGTAATAAATACATTCAAAGATGTATGTCTAGAAAAGTGGACGTCTCTGTAAAACGGCTGAAAACTAGCAGGACTGCAGAAAGTATACTAAATGCCAAATTTCTCTTACCTCCATAGCGAGCATCCTGTTTTCCAAATAGTTCATCAGGCCCTGGTAGTGGTACTGGCCTCTTGAACGAGCCAAAACGGTCAACAGAATGAAGAATATGGTGGCTTTCATGGTGGTTTTGGAGAAGGGACACTCTCAGGTACTCCACAAAACAAAAGAACACTCCAAACTCTGTGAGGCTGATGTGCTGCAGCTGCTTACGGGCCGCCCTTGTCCTCTAGTGAGCATGTGAGAGGAGAAGGGACCAGAAACACAGACTTCCAGGGTTTCAAATTCGCTGGCTCTCTCACTTGGCTGGAATGTTTTTACTAACACTGAGGGAGGAGCCATGTGTCTCTGGCCTCTCTGTTCTCTAAGAGAACCATGTAGTGTGCTTGAAAGATGAAGTCAGTGAAATGCAGTAAAAAATACTAAATATATAACGTGTTATTTCCAATTTCTGGAGCTTTATGTTAAAAGTACACTCTTAAAAATTAAGGTTAAATATGACAAAACTAATTTGTTCTGAGTTAACCAACAACCCCATTTCTAAGTTTTAATAGAAAAACCTCTATCATGTTTGCTTGATCAGAAATATATCATATATGGATGAGAAAATCACATCATCCTGTATGTAATGTTATGTAAATACCACTGAAAGGGCACTCGATTAATTTAAGGTGAAATGCAATTGAAGATCCCTTGAATGCCGAACTGAATTATGCAGAGAGAAAATCATTCATGTATTGCCGTTTTTGATTATTATGATAAACAAAGTAAATTTTCCTCAATTCTCAAAGGAAAAGCTCTGAGAACTGAAGACTGTTGTTAAGAAAGAATGTGTGGTTTGACTGGGTCAACACTTTGAATTTTTTGAAATGCTTTGTACTGTATGTTACATTTTTTCTTTCTGCATTCTCAGAGGTTTAACCTTTTGTTTCAGTGCCCCGTCGATGTGCTCTCCAGGTTAAATGACTGAAGAAACTGACCTTTTGTTTTGACAGACAGATGAGCTCTATCAAGGATTCACGCAGCCTGAGCTCAATACCAAATATCCAAGAACAAAATGTCAGAATTAAACACTCTTGTCATAACAATCTATATTATGTGTTACTGAAGAAAATTAACATAAACAGCAAGAACCTGAATGAAGAGGATCCATGTGTAGGCCTACACAGAAACAAGTTTGCAGTGATCAGATCCTACTGCTCTAAGATTGTGTAAAAGTTTATTTTTGCATTCATATAGCCAGATCAGTGTAACTGGATAAGTTAAATATATAACCATACATGCAACAGGGCTACAAGGATTCACTGAAATGCTGTGATTTAACCTTTTCCTGTCTCTCTGATTTTCTTACTATTTTTCTGGCTCGCTTGTGCAGCTGGTGTCGTCATGGCAACATTCTCAGCTTGCAGACTGGGGGCCATGAACCCCGTTGAGCTTTCTGACTGATTTTATGCCACTGACCCGATCTACAGTTACGTAGTGTCATGCAGGGTTTGTGAGGCTAAATACAAGTCAGTCTATTTTAAAACAATGTCCTTTTTTACATAACTGCTGTGGATATTGACAGCCAATTGTTTATGGAAATAATCTACAGTAAAATATACTACGACAATTAGCTAAAAGTACTCACAAAACTCATTCTCGGTGGCAAATTTGTTTCATGTCCACTAGATGGAAGCATAAGCAAACTGCAAAAATGAGTTCATAGATTACCTGACTTTCCAATCTATGGTTCTCTTTCCATTCCATTCCATTTAAATATATTTAAATATACAGGAGTGTAAAATACTTGAGTAATTTTGCTTGATTACTGTACTTAAGTATTATTTGGGGGTATTTGTAATTTGTTCAAGTACAATTTAAACTGCCTACTTGTACTTGATTACACATTTGAAGAAAAAAACAGTACCTTTTACTCCTTACAATTTTATTTCATCTTGAAAAGTACTCATTACATTTTTGCATTATTATTAATGCACATTAAATATTGTAAACTTGCTTTTGACGTGCATGAACCAATGAGGTTTGTTTTTACACGTTCACAACATGTTCAGCTTCAATTATAACTTTTATCAGGTACATTTCTGGCTTCAAAAGTTCACCATCAAATCTGAGAAAGCATACTGAGATACAGTAGCAAAGTTGCTTGATGAAAGTGTAAATTCAATTTATATTTTAGTGGCCATGATCGCTTTATTAATTAAATGTTACTACTCTCCAAAAAGTGTTTAAATGAACAATGTATGTTAAATTAACTGTAAATCATGTTTAGTGATGTTCTTACTAGGGAGTGGATAAGTCGTATTATAATGATACACTGAATAACACTTAGGATTGTCAATGAATTAATTTTTCTAACAAAGATTTTTAGCCCATATAATGCAAGTGTATGAGACCACTTTAAACATACAAAGTTAATACAGCGGTCAAATTTACAATTATTCTACAGCACATCTTAATATTGTTTGGTGGAAAGGGCATTTTATATCTCTGCCTACTCTGGAACTTTATTACCAAACACATCTGTGACCTCTCGTCATTACGCGATTTCAAAACCCACCTTAAAACATTTCTTTTTGCTTCTTGTATCTGTGTTTCCTGACTGTATGATCTGATTCTTGTTATGTATTACATGTTTATTCTTATACATCTGTATCCTTGCTGACACATTTATTTGCTATATTATTATAAAGCGACCTTGAGTTTTTTTTTTAAATAAAGCAAATTCTTATTCTTATTATTAGCATTATTATTATTATTAATTAGTGTTTGCATTTTTCTTACACACACCTATCATTAACAGGGTTGTCATATTCACTTTGTGTAGTTTTTGAAGCTTCATCTTTGGACATGCCGTACACTTGCATTATATGCAGAAACATGGATTATTTTTTTCTAAAACATTTTGTTTGTATTCATCTGAGGAAAGAAAGTGGTGAGGGATGACATGAGGGTCTAAAGGCTGTATTTGTTGTGTTCCACTGTGCTACATTTTAATTGTTGTCGCACTAGATTGATGTTTTTGACCTGCATCCATTGTGTTTTGTTTTCTCCCTTTAACCAAAACAAGAGTTAAAAGCTGAACTAAAAAATACATACATTTCAGAATGTCTTATTATTTGGTTTGTCTCTCTTTTCCTTTAATGACAGCAGCATTTGAGCTGCATTAACGCCACAAGTTTGCGTAAAAACTGATAATGTTCTCCAGCAAGATTTGAACATCTTGAGCTTCAGTAGAAGCAAGAACATCTGACTATCTGTACAGAGTCACATGATCAGTTACAAATTTTCTTATTTGATTAGTGCAACAGTGCACAAGATTTCTTTATCATAACACTTCTGTTGACCCTGCTGAATAACAACAGTATATATATATACAAAAACATATTTGTGCTCATGTTATTTATAGGGTCATTATGAAAAAAGACAGTCTGACTGAGAGTATGGTGCCTGCAGAGTAGCAATTTTCTCGTAGAACACTTCTAGCTCCTAAAACACAGCCTAAATACATATGAAAAGAACGATTTTTATTGGGTCGAAATAATGATTGAGTAGGTCAGAAAGCATGACCACCTAGTGCCAGGTCATATAAAAGAACAGACTGTGCAAAAGCACCATAAATCCCTCTGCCTCTTGTAAATAGCTTTAATACACCCGAGGCGCCAAATCACTTGACCTGTGTTAGCCTCAGCGTTTGGGAACTTTCTGCTTGACTGAATGTTCCGGACCCACCCCCTCTCCTCCCATTCTCTTGCTGTCAGTCCAGGTAATAGTCAAGGCATAATTAGCAGCACGCTCACTTGATACTTATTTTGTCTGACTCCAACCTCGGGCACACTTTGTGGGCTTAATCAGGTTGTTGTGGGCCTTGAAAGCCTGGACTTTCCTCTCTACTCTTATGTGATTCATTGAGTGGTCATTGAAGACGGGTGTTATTTTATTATAAATGGTTGTATTGGTGTGATTCATCCCATCCCTACTTCTTAAGATTAGCTTAAGGAAAGGAAGTGATGTGTGGCGATCTATACTTGGAATTTGTGCACGCAAATTTGTCCAAGTCGCACACACACACACACACACACAGAGCAGTGGGCAGCCATTTATGCTGCAGCGCCCAGGGAGCAGTTGGGGGTTTGGTGCCTTGCTCAAGGGTATCACCTCAGTCACTGGACACTCACTCCCACCACCTACAAACCCTGCCGGACCTGAGACTCGAACCTGCGACCTTTTTAAGGTTACAAGTCCGACTCTCTATCCATTAGGCCACGGCTGCCCAATTTAAGATTTTAAGAAGATAACCTAAAAGTTTTAAGATTATCTTAAGTAGGCCTATATGAAGTACAAAATTAGTCGATGCAGGCAACAGCCTTGGGCAGCACACCGACATTTCTTTCATGTCATATCTCCACTGTCCTATCAAGAAAAAAATGCAAAAATGCCCCCCAAAGTGAATAAGGTGCACATTTTTCCACCTGGGGTTAAGTGCTTTCAGCAAGGTCTGGAGAAATTTCCCGATTGATTGCGATGCTCATTTGAATGATTTTTCTAAATTCTTTAGCTCTATGCCTTTAAAGTGTGTATTTCCTGTCGCTTTTATATGTTTCAGGCCAATTGCAAAGGAAGTAATATCTTACCTGAGTTGTGAATGTAATTTCGCTGTGATGCAATAAAAGACAATGTAGCACAAAATAATGGCTAGAAAGTCGTCTCGGGAGATTCCTGAAACAAATGCTTCTTGTTGGTGAATGAACCGCGTGACGAGTGTAGACGATTTTTTTAAACAAATGACTCTCATGAGCCGGTTATTTTTAGTGAAACAGCATAAATTGCAACCATATATCCATCCGTTTTTCAAAATACTTGTCTCTCCCAACATTTCTGACTGCAAGACATAGCAATTTATTGTCCAAATTCCGAATCAAATTACTCTTATGAATCGGTTCTTATTCATTAAATCTGCAGTCCGTAAGTTTTGCCTTTTTGTCGCCATCTATGTTTGAAAACCTGGAATTGCAAGCTGCTTGCAGAATTATCTCGCTTGCGTGGGTTGTGAGTTGGCACGGCTCCAGCGCGATGAATCTTTTGAGGTGAATGTGTGGCTGTCAGTCACCGCACCAGTGTGGATGTTTACTGTACTTCGCAATCACAAATTCTAGCGTATGTCTTGGAAGATACGACCCAAATAAGAATTTTCACCGTATTGCCATCTTAACAAGTAACAAGTCTGCCAGGTTTGTTCTGACCAGCTGAGGAAAAAAGCATTACCATAAATCTCGCTACTAATGGTGATTAAATCTAAAGATCAGTTAGCTCATATCACATCAAACTGTGCAAAGTATTATTAATGTTATACTTTATTCTCAAATTTTTAATATTAACAACATCAGCATTGAGTGACTATGAGTATAGTGTGTATTAGCGTGTAGATTTCAATTTCTGTACAGTCTAATATCTAATTGTCATGCCATTCGAATTTCATATTAAGAAATTCTTTTAACCCAAAAAGCAAATTATTCTGTCTTCGAACTGGTTTTCTTTAAAGTGCCCCTATTATGGGTTATGAAAGGTTCATATTTTGGTTTTGGGAGTCCCCAACAACAGGTTGACATGCATGCAAGGTCAAAAAACACTTTCATTTTCTTATAATATGCATTCATTTTTACCTTATTTGCTCAACGACTCCCAAACGATTCGCTCAACGATTCATTTTTACAACCCTCCTTTGTGTGACGCTAATCTGCAGTGATTGGTCGATTTCAATTAAAGCAGTGTTTGTGAGATTTTAATGCTTAAAAAGCGGCACCTAGTGGCAAAGAATGAATTTGCATTTTCATTCAGACCAACACGAAAATCAAGTTTTCCCAGGTCTGCGGGCACAACAAGTGGGCGGGCAATATGCTAATGTTTCATGTTGTCTTCAACAGCTTGGGATTCGTTTTAAAAACGACTCCTTTCAATAATTCAGAGTCAACTCTTTCTTTTGAGAGACCATAACTTTATACACGGTGCACTTTCAGATTTAGAACTTTGCAGGATGTTTTCATTCACTTAGCTCTTTGTTACACACTGCATGAAAGGTCATTTTCAAAAATCCATAATAGGGGCACGTTAAAATACAAATCTTTTATAATCCCAGGCTATCTGCAATCAGAAGCACATTTAAAACTGAAATATAACTTCCCTGCTAAAAAAAACCCAATAGAAGCCAAATAGAAACCATCACAGAAATCCCAATGGTTTCCATTAAAATACCATTATAAACCATTAGCTTTTTCCAGTAAAACCATTACAAAATTCTTTTTTGTAGTGTGTTTTGGGCATTTTTCCAATAGGATTTAACATCCCACCAATAGAATCCATCACATACCAGTAGACACCATTATAGCTTCCATTAAAACCAATACATTTTCTATTGTGTTTTGGGCAGGGTTCTATTGTTTTTTTTCAGCAGGGTTAATTTCATTCACATGTGTTTCATAAACACATAATCCTTTCTGGATTAAAATCCGCCATCAAAATGATACATTTAATTGTTCCAGCTGCTGTGAGAAAAGGCTAAATAATCCGCCACCTGCAGGATCCTCACATGCGATAGCCTACTTGCCAGGATAACTTCTTTATGTTTACAGATGTGAATCGGGCTAAAGGCGATAGTTTTGAACACTGGCTTGTTATGTATTTGCTCAAATATTGATTTCGGATCATTTTTAACCAAAAAAAGTTATGGACTGCAGCTTTAATCAAAAACATACAGCAACCATGTAGCCTGATTTCCTGAACGAAAGATACTTATGAGCTGGCTCTTTTTAATGAAGAAAAAACATACAACCCGACCAGAGTATTCCGATTCGAATCAAATGACTCTTATAAGTCGGTTCTTTTTGGTGAATCAAAAACACACAGTGCTACTCCAGATGAGCCTTTTCTAACACTGCTCTTTATAACTTTTATGATAGACTATCTAAGCTATGAAATTTACCCAAAAGAATTCAAATAGAACCATATGGAATCAATTTGGGAGTTTATGAATTGAAAGCAAACTGAATTGTGTGCAGACATTTGTGTAGGTGGAAAACAAATTATTGTTTGTCAAAGAAACATAGTCTTGAAAAATGTACCCTTATTAGAAGTTGTAGGTTCTTGAAGGAGCATGTCTGTGAATAATGCCGCCCTCATATAGGTAATAATGAAGGAACATTTATATAAACCAAACTGAATTATGTGTTGTTTATGCAACATTGCAACACTGCATAAAAAATGTTGCATCTCTTTTACCAAATCCATTTTCGAAATGTCATCACGCCCCTAATTGGTACATTAAACTACGTGTGTTAGGTCAGCTTTACAGACATCAGACAGGCAGAGGACAGTTGGCACGGCTTTGGAAAAGTTCTAACAGAGCAGCATTCATTTCAGAGAGCACACACAGTACAGGCCTCTTGTCCAGCGGGTTGGCCATTGGAAATAAAGACACAGTATCTAGACATGTCCACAGAGAGCTAAATCCACAGGCAGTCGTCCCAGTACAGGAGCTCCCAGCTGCCTGGCGAGCTGTACCCCCCACACGGTCTCGGCTGTCCCACAGGCTACGTCAGCGGCCAGACTACGCCACCTCTCTCTCCTCACTGAGAACCAAAAACAAACTCTCTCATCAAAGACAAACCTGTTCCCTCGTACCTCACACATGTTCTCCGACAAGCAAGTGGGCTGAAGCAAGTTAAGCACAGCACGTCTTTTTAGGCCCCGCTACAGCTGGGAGCCACTTGTGGGTTCATATGGGCCGCTGGTCAATGGCCAGCCGTCATGGGGCTTCCAGGCTCTTTGGCCAGGCTGAGACCTCAATGTCATATTGCCAATGCTCCGCTTGTTCTCGCTCTGAAAGGCTTTGTGAGGAATTGGGGGGTGTGACTGTGTACTATTATATCACCGAGCACTAATTACACCAGCACTGCTATCCACAACAGGACTCGACAGCCAAACATGTTGTCTCACGCTCTACTCCAAACAGCCCAGCTCTCACCGCTAGTACTGTAATATGACTAATATATGTGGAATGCTTCAGAGTTTGTTCAGTGTGTGCTACATAATACAATTAACAGTATCGCAACCGCAGTTGTTATTCATAATGGAGATAATGATGGATCTGGTGTAACAAAAGTGGCTCAAAAAAATTAAGTCTCGTCAGGATTTAGAGATTACTAGTATTTGCAAAAGGAGGTATGATAAACTTTTGTTACAGCACAGTAAGGATGAGTTTTTCTCTTGACAAACCAACAAAAGACTCAGGATTCAACTGATTATTTTTGTTTCTCATATCTTTGACTGCATTGTAATTTAATTCAGAATATGATCAAAGAAGAAATTTGGCTGAATATCATTTTATAATGTTACAAGCTAGTCAATAAAATGATACGAACTTCCCTCTTATGCCAATAGGTGGCAGCGAGTGACTTTATGAGTGAGTCAAAACAGTTCATTCAGTCTTTATGACTGAGTTATTGAATCATTGATTCAACTGATTTGTAGCACTGCTACTTGCTCGGAGACACGCTCTGCTGCAGTTTTGTTTGGATCTGTTTTTGTCGGTGGAGCAAAACCAGACAAAGTAACTAGCAACAGTAGTTTGATTTGAACGGTAGGTTTATTTGAACAGTGAGAGACAGAATAACAACAAAAAATTCCAGAAAAACGCATTTCAAAAAAGTTATAAATTGATTTACATTTTAATGAGTGAAATAAGTATTTGATCCCCTATTAATCAGCAAGATTTCTGGCTCCCAGGTGTCTTTATACAGGTGAGAAACTGAGATTAGGAGCACTCTTTTAAAGGGACTGCTCCTAATCTCAGTTTTGTTACCTGTATAAAAGACACCTGTCCACAGAAACAATCAATCAATCAGATTCCATACTCTCCACCATGGCCAACACCAAAGAGCTGTCCAAGGATGTCAGGGACAAGATTGTAGACCTACACCAGGCTGGAATGGGCTACAAAAACCAGATGGAAGAAACACAAAATACCTGTCAATCTCCCTCGGTCTGGGGCTCCATGCAAGATCTCACCTCGTGGAGTTTCAGTGATCACGAGAACGGTGAGGAATCAGCCCAGAAATACACGGGAGGATCTCAAGGCAGCTGGGACCATAGTCACCAAGAAAACAATTGGTAACACACTACGCCGTGAAGGACTGAAATCCTGCAGCGCCCGCAAGGTCCCCCTGCTCAAGAAAGCACATGTACAGGCCCGTCTGAAGTTTGCCAATGATTCAGAGGAGAACTGGGTGAAAGTGTTGTGGTCACCAAAATCCAGCTCTTTGGCATCAACTCAACTCGAAGTGTTTGGAGGAGGAGGAATGCTGCCTCTGACCCCAAGAACATCATCCCCACCGTCAAACATGAAGGTGGAAATATTATGCTTTGGGGGTGTTTTTCTGCTAAGGGGACAGGACAACTGCACCGCATCAAAGGGACGATGGACGGGGCCATGTACAGTCAGGGCCAGGGCATTGAAGCCAGCCAGGGATGGGTATTACACCATGACAATGACCCAAAACACACGGCCAAGGCAACAAAGCAGTGGCTCAAGAAGAAGCACATTAAGGTCCTGGAGTGGCCGCCAGTCTCCAGACCTTAATCCCATAGAAAATCTGTGGAGGGAGCTGAAGGTTCAAGTTGCCAAACGTCATCCTCGAAACCTTAATGACTTGGAGAGGATCTGCAAAGAGGAGTGGGACAAAATCCCTCCTGAGATGTGTGCAACCCTGGTGGCCAACTACAAGAAAGGTCTGACCTCTGTGATTGCCAACAAGGATTTTGCCACTAAGTACTAAGTCATGTTTTGCGAAGGAGTCAAATATTTATTTCACTCATTAAAATGCAAATCAATGTATAACTTTTTTGAAATGTGTTTTTCTGGATTTTGGTTGTTGTTATTCTGTCTCTCACTGTTCAAATAAATCTACCATTAAAATTATAGACTGATTATTTCTTTGTCAGTGGGCAAACGTAAAAAATCAGCAGGGGATCAAATAATTTTTTTCGCCACTGAATTTAAAACGTAAAAATTTAATCTCTAGCTTCCGCTAACTGACGTACACGCGTTCAGCGGATAATGTAGGACGTAGCCAAATGTGGTGACAAATGCAGAAATGATGATCACAGAAGCACAGTGGACAGACCAAAACAAAACACTGTTCACGAATTAGAAGTACAAAACGAGAATTTGTAAAGAAAAATGTTGGAGGGCTTTGATATAAGCCAAGAGGAGACTGGTTTTCCTTTGCTGTAAACAAAATTTGGTTCTCGTGTGACTAGCATATTCTCACCACAGCTTACACTACGCCTACGTCCTACGTCATCTGCTGGAACAACACTCTCTGAATGTGCGCATGACAATTAATAGAATCTAGGGATTACATTTAATAAAGTTTTAAATATGGATATTTTAAATTCGGAAGACTGGCCCATGAGAGTACACGAACAGGGCTAGAATAGATGCTTTTTAGCAGTTTTACATGGTGAAAAATGGTACTATATGAGAGTCCACCCAACTCTCAGTATGAGAGTTTTCTTTTTTGTGCTGAAATCTTTTAAGAGAGGGTGGTGTGAAAGAATATTTACAAAGCAAACACATAGTGATATTGTTGAGCTTAACCACAGGATGGGGGAGGAAGCGGGCGTTGAGGGGAGATAGAGGGGAAAAGAGAAAGATGAGGGCATGTAAGCGAGAAAGAGATGCTGCTACACAGTCAGACTGTCTGGCTACAGCAGGATCCCCAGCACTCAGCATCACATGATTCCAGAGGTCAGAGGTTATCCCAGCTGATGAATATCAGGCTGAGGCCAGTAGCACTCACTAAAGAAAAGGAGTTGTTTTCACTCCCAGAGCCTGGAAAGTTTATTTCAGGAATATATTCTCCCAGCATGAGATTGTAAACCTGTCCCACATTGGGAAAATAATGTCCACAAATGTTCTTTTTTTTCCCTCCAAGCGGTATTTTTTAGCAGCTAGAGTATCTGCAGGGTTTTTTTATTTTTTTTATTTTCTTTCCTTAAAAGCATAAATGCAGTCGGAAAAATAAACGTACATGTAAAAATAAAGATAAAAACATTTCTGCAAAAAAATAAATAAATGAAAATAAAAAAGGAGATGTACATTGTAAACTGTACATTGTTTACAAGTGTTTCTATGTTTTTCTAATTCAAAATGTAATGTTTAATTCAATGTGTTACTGTTTGTGAACTTTACTACCAATTTTTGAGTGAAAATCTAAATTTTTCAGTGTATTCATACTTTTCATACTAAATAATTACCCTGTATTCCTAAAATGAATACATCAAAATTCAAATACATCAATCTTAACAGAATTATGACAGGCACTTCATACAACACCTTGCACTTGTGATATTGCATGTGTAGCTTGATGGCCCTTTTCCCCATGTCCCTTATATTAATATCAGAATTGAAGCTATGTTAATAGAATTATCACAGGCACTTCATTTAACGCTTTGCCCTGGATTTTGAGGAAAGCCCTCTGATTATTGCAGCCATGTGGAGAGGACAGCCACATTATGAGCTGCAAAGCTGGTACAAATGGAGAACTAAGCCACAGCCTCAATATATTCTCACCTGACTGTGATCTCACATTCAACTCTGTGACTGAAAAATCTACTCCGGTATGTTGAGGAAATGCAGCCAGCCGGCAATGGTATGCCAAAGTTAAAAGGTGTGCAAATTATGAGTTTGACAGTTATGTGGTCGAATATATTTCATTTTCATCCCTTTATCTTTCATGCAAGACACAGGCCTCATCGCAGCAGGGGCTGAGAGGCATCGACAGAGGGAAACCGAGTGACTCTCCATCCAAATGACCCGGCAGACACCCCATCATCACCCAGCAGAAGATCGCTTTCCTAAAACGAGCATAAATGGAGGTATTGCTGTAATGGCTCTGATATTTTTGACATTTATGAGCTCTATAACAAGGAGCGGATTGAGTGATGGCGCGGTGGCTGGCTGAGAGGCCAAAGGGGGAGTTTGTGTGTACGGGGGCTGCACAAAGCCGTGTCAAACCACAGCACATACCATCACCAACGGGAGAATGAGAAATCCATTTGGATTGTTGACATTGAACTTTATGAACCAGACAAGGCAATTTTTCAGATTTTTCTCCTTCTGGCTGTCTCCATCTCACTCCTGTGTTACTCCTACTTCTCTCTGGAGTAACCTGGAACTCATAATCAACTGTTTCAAAGGAAAAGCTGAGTTAATGTCTTATAGGTGATCGCTGGTTGTAAATGTCAGTGTCGTTTGAAAGCAGAAAGTGTCTTGAAAAAATATTGCTTCAAAAACTAATGATGTTATCATGATGATAAAAAACAGGAAAGTATGATATAAAAATATAACTTAGGATGCTTTTATTTTGCACACACATATAACATTTAAAATGCCTTTGGGAACACGAGCAATTGATCAATGTTTTTAAAGGTTATTGAAAAAAACTAAATGTATTCATTAAGTGACATACTGAAAAACAGTATGTTTCAGTGTAATAACAAGAAATGTTTCTTGAGCAGCAAATCAGGGGTGGTAGATGAACAAATTCAGAGTTATAGGATTAGTTTTGAGTTGACAAAACCAAACCACTCCAATCTGGCTTTATTGGTACCATGATGCTGATCATCAGCTTTCTTTGTCAACTGAGGCTTTGATCCTGAGTTTGTGGAGTGCGTGCACATGAATGTGTAACATCAGTGGTGAACAGCCAATCACAACACAGAGCAAGTGTGATTCCTTCTCGCGAGAGAAACTCTTTTGTTAAAGGTTAAGAGATTAAAGAATATGAGGAATTTAAACGCATTTCCACTGAAGTACTTGTCCATGAAAGAGGACAAATAAAGGAAATTATCTTGATCTATCAGTGCAGTCACAAGTTAAACTTGTGAAGTTGGTTTATATAGTTGATAATATATAGCGATAGAGACTCGAACATGTAAATTCACATGTAGCCATTTGTTATCTATTGATTCTACCACTTATTTATATTACATATGATCTGTATATATTAATATTCATTTAAAATAAATGCTTTATAATAACTGTTAAACTAAAAGTGCTTGTGTGTAATGGATTAATAATAATATAAATCATATTATAATTATATAAATCATATGGAAATTGTAATTATCAATAAAGCCAGACAATTTTGTTGTATTTTTTTAAGGTATTTATAGTGACCTTTAATTTGTAGGAAGAGAAACTGGGGGAGTGCTTTTTTGTGTCAGACGTGTCACTTTGCTCACATCTGATTGTGCCAATTTCAGTTTGAGATCTCTAACTCCGAACATAACCTGCCCCGGAGCAGGTTAGCTGTGGGGTGTAAGTTACTATGGCAATGAACGCAGCTAAAAGCCAAGCCACATTCATGGTACCTAAAACCCAGGATTGGTGCAAACTAAACTGAAACTTACCTGAAGGTTGCGAGTTCGAGTCTCAGGTCTGGCAGGAATTGTGGGTGGGGGGAGTGAATGTACAGTGCTCTCTCCACCCTCAATACCATGACTGAGGTGCCCTTGAGCAAGGCACTGAACCCTCAAATGGCTGCCCACTACTCCGGGTGTGTGTTCACGGTGTGTGTGTGTGTTCACTGCTGTGTGTGTGTGTGTGCACTTTGGATGGGTTAAATGCAGAGCACAAATTCCGAGTATGGGTCACCATACTTGGCCACGTGTCACGTCACTTTCACTTTCACTTTTGTAAAAACAATATAAAAATAAATTCTTAATTGAAGGATTGGTTCACTTCCAGAATAAAAAATTCCTGATAATTTACTCACCCCATGTCGTCCAAGATGTTCATGTCTTTCTTTCTTCAACTGAAAAGAAATCAAGGGTTTTGAGGAAAACATTCCAGGATTTTTCTCCATATAGTGGACCTCATTGAGAGCCAATGGGTTGAAGGTTCATATTGCAGTTTCAATGCAGCTTCAAAGGGCTCTACGCGATCCCAGCTGAGAAATAAGGTTCTTATCTAGCCAAACAATCTCTCATTTAAAAAAAATAAAAATAAAAATGTATATCCCCCAGGAGCAGTGTGAGGCACATTTTATTATGGATGGATGCACTTTATTGGACTTCTTTTGGGCTGTTGAATGAAAACACTGCCATTATAAAGCTTTTAATAGCCAGACCATTTTTTAATATAACTCCAATTGGATTCGTCTGAAAGAAGAAAGTCATATACACCTAGGATGCCTTGAGGGTGAGTAAATCATAGGCTAATTTTCAATTTTGGGTGAACAAACCCTTTAAGTTAACAATCACAGGTAACCAACCTCATTTTACCTTTGTGAGTCATTGAAGTACAGATCTTATGTTGACAATGTGATAATTTTTGAGCAGAAATTTGTTTACTCCATCATGCAGGCAAGTTCAGCATTGCATTTTCCCATCAGTCTGTCGCGGGGAACCACAGCCCCTCCACTTGTCTTATCACTCAGAGCTGAGATAATAGGGGCAGATTTACTCTGATTAGTGCTATTAGTTCTATCCCTGTCTCCTCATCACAGATGCTTGACATGTTTCTCATAACGGCCCAGCACAGTGGCGCTGAGCAGAGAGCTTGACTGACGGCTGCTCCTTGACACTGGAGGTCTGTGGGAAGTTACAGCCTGACCATTCCACATAATGAATGTATCACTGGATGTTATTTAAGTGGAACGTCTCTCACAGATTATACTGTGGCCTAAATGGAGTTGTTAAACAGCATATATGAAACACTGTCAATGACTAAAGCTAGATGGGACAGTATGAGAAGGGCCACGTTCCAACAGGCATATTGTGTCTGGATGCCTGACTCAAATCTGTATGTGCAATTGTCTCTAATTGTGACATTGATTCGGGGAGATCTGCATTCTTCGGCCTCTTACGTTTTTCCAGTGTGGGTCTCGGAGTCTGGGGAACCATTAACACGATACCAATCTAAACCAATGGCTCCAGTTCGGGCCTCCCACGGTCTCCGAAGGGCAACCTGTCCAACCCCGAAGTACCAAAATCCCCCTTCCCCCTTGGTTTTTGCGGACAGAAGGGCATTAACGTGAGCAGTGTGTCATTGACAGATGCATGTCAGAGCCGGAGCAATTATGAGTACGCTCTCAAAGACAGCCTGTGTCATCACGTCTCGCAGTCGCCGTTCTGAAGTGAACATGCCCAGCCGCTGTGCGTTTGTGGGGTAATTAACCTAATGATGCCGCTATGTGATTCATAATGTATCTTCACGAGTCTTTCCTCAGGGTGTTACTTTGCAGTTTTGGAGTCGGAGAGATTATGAAAATGGAGATGAATGCCAGCTGGAATTGTGTGTAAATATAAGATGATTTGTATTTGCTTATGTAAAATCACACTGCACTGTAAAACAAAGAATGTAACATGTTTTCACAATTCTAAAATTTTACAGCATAATGACATGATGAATAATGCTTAATGAAAAAAAATCTTTTGAAACATCCCAATTTCTATATTTTTAACAGGAATAATTAAATTAAAGTGTTATAATTAAAGTGAATATCTTTGGTAATAGAGCAGCATTGGGTAAACTATCAAAATTAAAACAATTGTCACACTTTAAGAAGTATTCAAATATATATATATATATATATATATATATATATATATGCATATTCGTTATTTTTATTTTATTTTTTTTGCCAGGTGCTGTTTTTACTAATTTTATTTATTCTAGCATTAGTTAGGATTAGTCCAAACAAGGTGTAACGTGTAAAAATAAATATTTAATAAAAAAAAAAAAACATTTATTTCATGCTATGTTTTTATTATTATTATGATGATCATCGTCACCATCATAAAAGTTATGGAAAGGTACTTCTAAGGTTGCCTGTTGAAATGTGCACATGGTGTTTCCCTTGAATTTACCTTCACATGTATTTGTTTACACAGATAATTCATGTGTGTTACATTGTTAATGTTTGTGTGACAGATTTTTATTAAAATAAATAAATAAAGATTTAATTATATTATGTTTAGATTTTAGTCTTTGTAGTGTGTGTTTGAGATGCTATTCATGCAAATGTGGGAAATTTATAATTAATTTTCATATAAATTAAAAATATGTTACTGGTGTTATTGTTACTTGTGCTACAACCATTGCTTCATTTGTGAAATGAAATGAAATGAAATGAAATGAAATGAAAATGAAGAATAAAAATCAAGTTGTCTTTTGTGATTAGCAGTAATGTCAAAATGTTAATAAATACTTACCATCTGGTTTTAATGACGCTGCATCAGGTAAGCAGTTTTCACAGCCCATAATGGTAGAGGCACACCTTTCTATCCCCGCTCGCTCTCTCTTTCACTCTCTCTGCATGCAGAATGAGACAGAGGAATAGACAGAGACAGGAGCATCGCTCTCATTCCTGGCAAGGCCTTCAGTGTTTTACCGGAGCCTCCTTGTCTGAGCAATAGCTCCCGCTCACAATTTATAGGAAAATCAGTCGCTGCTCACTGTCTGTGTACTTTGCTCATTCCAAAGCTTTACAGTGCTGCACATTGTAACGTAAGCTTGGAGAGACTTGTCAGGCTCATTTATAATCCAGAACACCACAAATACAAGTGGGGTTAAAAAGAGAGTGGGATAAAAGAAAAGAAAGAAACTATGTTGCCAGGTGGGGACTTAGAGACAGGCGGACAAATAATAATGCTAATAGCGATAATAAACAAAAAGAGTGCTTTTCTGACAAATTTCACAATGTGCAACTTGAAATATCCCAGGAAAATGTCTTAGACAGTTTTAGGCAGTTTTCTTTGACCTCATCCAATCTTTCACCCAATAGACCGAAACGAGACAGGATCGAGCCGCTGCCATGGTGACCGGTGTGTTTGGTGGCGACTGGTATCAGTGGGGCTGGGGCTGCGCAGAGCTGTTTAGAGTAACTCGGGTTGCCATGAAAAAATCTGAAGCATGCACAAAACATAATATACAGGGACTCAGCGTCGCCCAGGGAGAGAGTCTCTCTGTCTGCTCTGCTCTCTACAGGTGGCCTTGTTTGGAAATGCTGACAAATAGGAAATTTGGAGCAATAGTAGAGAACTATGGCTCATTCCAAACGTCCACTGCGATGGTCTTGTATAATGTCCAGAAACACTTTTTGTGTCTCACTTCAGGGTTTGGTCATGTGGTACATATGCTGTAGTAGTGTAGGAAATGCCGGGGCTAGTTCTCACATGGGCTACAATATATCTTAACAATAAGGTTTGGTGTCAGTACAAGCACAAATGCTTGTTTTCTCTGTGGAGTTGGTTTCACAACTATCTTAAATATTTTTTGTGAATTCAATCCGTCAGAAAAAACAAAAAAAAACACTGTGTAATAGCTGTTGGGGAAAGAAATGAACAATAAAACCACACTGGGACTTGGTGGTTCAGCTATATTACAAAAGTAGTTTTTACCAAAAATTATGTTCTTAGAGCAAGTTCATAAGTTGTCACATGCATTTCATATGCAGTAACTGTATACAGCCATTAAAATTTTTATGTTATCGGGTCAGTTATAATGTTATCATTTCCTTAATGCTTTCCTTAAACAATGGCTTGTCATATTCCTTACTTTTTTTTTTTCAATTTTTTGCTGTTTCATTGTAGTTTTATGAAAAAGACCATTTAAATAGCCCACATACAGTTATGTTGTGAAAGGTGGCTGTATTACTTTAAATAATATTTCATATTTTGAACAAAGGTTTTATGGTTTTATTAGTGTCAGTAAAGAGCAATCTTCCCAGTATAGAAAGAAGATTTTCTTCAATACAGAAATCTCAGAAAATTCAATTATATTTAAAATGACACTACAGTTCAAAAGTTTTGGGTCAGTAAGATTTTAGATTACAAAAAGTAATACTTTTCTTCAGCAATGTTGCATTACATCAGTAAAGTGGCAGGAAAGACTTATAATTTTACTAAAGATTTCTATTTTCTTTAATATTGTCTATTCATCAAATAATTCTACATTATATATAGACAGACAGACAGCAGATAGACAGATAGATAGATAGATATACAGACAGACAGACAGACAGACAGACAGACAGACAGACAGACAGACAGACAGACAGACAGATAGATAGATAGATAGATAGATAGATAGATAGATAGATAGATAGATAGATAGATAGATAGATAGATAGATAGATAGATAGATAGATAGATAGATGTAATAACATGAAATAATATTTAGCAAATTACTGTATGCAGCCTTAAAATCTTACAAACCCCAAACTTTTGAACAGTGTAGTGTAAGTGCAGTGTAGTGCAGTCAGAACTTTAATATATATTAAATTCAGAATATATTTTTTTAAAGGCCTATATTTGAAATCTTCTCAATAGATTTGAAAAAGCTGCTGTTATTATCTTATGAAGGAACATTTTTGTTTTTTACAGTGCAACAATGAAGGCATAGATTTGTGAATAGGAAGACTGTTAAGCATCTAACGGTGCCTCATTTTATCTCTGGAGTCAATCCCTGCACGTCTGTGCTGTTATCTTCCTACCTGTCCTCTTGTTGAGGATGAGGAATCTATTAATTAAAACATATAGGCTACAGCCATACGCTGTGATTGTTTATACAGTGCTCAGTGAACAAGGAAACTTCACATTCACAATGGAACCATTCATAAACGTTCACTCTCCTCTCTGAAAAAAAAAAAAAAAAAGTTGCTCTTAGCATTTGGGCAAGAGGTAATTGGGATCACTCAGCTTGTCTGATGCTGATAATGGGGCAATGGGAAATTCCTGTCAGAGAGTTTGTGGTGCAAGGTGGTTTCGCAACTGCCTTGGCAGGCTCCGAGCGCTCCACATTGGGATGGTGAATGAGTCGAAGCATGCTCACATAGCTGTCATTAAACATATTTAAAACAACAACATAACAATAAAAAGACAAAGCCTTTGCAGTGATAGTCCTCCTACTATTTGAGAATTATTAATGGCAATATGCAAGAACTAAGTCCTCTGTGAATAAGACCTACATTTTTAAAATTTTATAAAAAGAGGCTAAGGGCCGCTGCCAAATTACACATTAATACAAAACCACTGAATACAAAGACAAAGATTTAAACAGAACACTTAATGAATGATGTTGGCCAATGTTGCAGCTATTTCATGGCTATAAAATTCATAAAAGTCATATTTGTTCTCTAACAGTGTCTATCAGTGAACATACATGCCTCACCAAATAACTTTTTTTTTTCACCTGAAAATCTCAATTGATAAATTGTGTTTGATAGTATATATACACAGTACTGATGTATTGTTTGACAGTGGTGGAAATTATATTATATTTTTGGTATAAAATTACTAAATAAATTCGATCTCACACTATTCACTGGCTTTTGAAAAAAAAAAAAAAATTCATGATCATTCAGTGTGGTAGAAATAACTATAGGGCAGAAAATGTAAATAAATCATTTTCATATAATTGTTTAACTGGTTTATGTTTATTTTTTTAGTTGCAGTCTTAAATGTGACCCTGGACCACAAAAAAAAAGTCTTGAGTGTCAATGTTTGATGTATGGTTTGTTAGGATCAGACAATATTTGGCCGAGATACAACTATTTGAAAATCTGGAATCTGAGGGCGCAAAAAAAATCTAAATATTGAGAAAATCGCCTTTAAAGTTGTCCAAATTAAGTTCTTAGCAATGCATATTACTTTTAGTAAACTTGACAAGTTTTGACATTTACAGTAAGAAATTTACAAAATATCTTCATGGAACATGATCTTTACTTATTATTCTAATGATTTTTGGCATAAAAGAAAAATCGATTTTTTTGAGCCACACAATGTATGTTTGGCTATTGCTACAAATATACCCCAGCGACTTAAGACTGGTTTTGTGGTCCAGGGTTACAAATGTATTACAGTCTTAAATGTATAACCTTACACTGTAAAAAGTGAAAGTTGACAACTTAAAAAAAATTTAGGAAACCGGTTGCCTTAAAATTATTCAGTACATAATAATAAATTTTAATTATCATTTACTTAAAAATTTTAAGGCAACGGGCTTCCTCAATTTTTTTAAGTTAAGTCAACTTATCACTTTTTACAGTGTATGTAATAGAAAAATAAGTAATAAAACATACACATAAAAAGGCATTTCAAAAGTAGTAAAAATGTAAATTAAAAAGTTTTTCAAGGAACTTTTGTGAGCCTTATTTAACAAAAAGAAAGAAGCTGATATCTGTTAAGATCAGTTATAAAAATCACTGGGACATCTTGTCTATTTTTTGTATTCAGTTTTGTGGCACACTCACATTTCCACTGTTTCTTCTCAGTCGATTCTAACAGCTCATAAAAGAGTTAAAAGACTTGATTAGTTCTCTTTAAAAGTGCACGGCAACATTAGTGTCCTTAACCACATGTTTCTGTGCTCCAATTAATGTTATTTTAAGAAAATGTCCATGCAGCCCTTCAGCCAAGAGTTTTTATGCCAGGCAAAGCATAGTTAGTTTTTAAAACCACATGTTCCAATAACCACAGTATAAATCTACAACTAAATTGTGAAGGAGTTTAGCTGTCTATGTTTTCAAACATTTGACTGAAAAAGTAATGTCTAGAAATCTTGTCTAGAACATAACTCACACATATTAAACAGCCTTGTTCAAAAAGCTGTAGTATAAAATGTGAAGGCCTTACATGGGTTTTTATTGATGTGTTCTATAATATTTACACATAATAGGAAAGCTTCATTTAAATTGGGATCACCCAAAAAGCAACAGTAATTATTAGACACTTTTCCAAATGTCAACTTATCTTATTCACTTTTAGAGCTCATTCTTTTGTTTCGAGCCCATTGTGATATGATGTTTATCTCCAGTATATATCATAATGGCAGGGGAAGTCCTTGAAATTTATCCTCCAAATACAGATTAATGAACTTAAGCTTGCAAAATACAGTCTGTTTCTGTGTAGTAACTGTATCGAAATGAATGTGGGATGGTTAAGATGTGCTGCGGCTACTGTGCGGGTCCATGCTGATAATGATAACAGCTGAAAGATATTACCTGCAGACACTGTGTAACTAGCATTCAGGTTTCAATTATTATCCCTAAGTGCAAAGAAAAGTGGTGCAAAATTGTCACAAGTGTTGGGAGTCTTTTATGTGTACATTTTTCACATAATAAGGGCTTAATTTAATCAAGCTGTTGCAAAACTGTTGCAGACCTGGACACAAAAATAGAAAGAATCATCATCACCTATTTGCTGGATTTTCTATTCTGTTGGCCAAGCATTATGGAAAATCTGTTGTTAAATCAATTACCAACATACATGCTTTCTGACGGTGCATAGTAAACTCGTACAGAATCCAGTCATGTATGCACACGTACATACTCAGAACTAAGTGTCATTAAACTGTTACAACAGAACAGTGTTGTTATCATTAACCTACACTAAAACTACTAAAAAAAAACTTTCTTAGTTATAAAATAGAAATGGTTTATTCTTTTATAACTAAAAATAAAATATAAATATTTGAGAAAATTGTAAACTAAAAACTTTAACACTAAGGTCTTATTCGTTAACATATTAATGCATTAACGAGCATGAGAGAAAGAGAAATATATTTGAACAGTATATATTAACTTTTGTTAGTTACTTAGAGTGACATATCATGAAAATCTGACTTTTTCCTGTTTAGGTGCTATAATCAGGTCACCGGTGCATCTACCAACCCAGAAAATGTTAAAAGAAAACCAACTATTCTGGAAAAGGGGGTGGGGAGCAGCAGCTCATTTGCATTTAAAGAGACATGCACAAAAACAGCGTGAATGTTCTTCCATTAAAATAGGCATTTTCAAAATAATATAATAAATGATCTATGTGGTTTTTTGAGCAGAAACTTCACGCTTCTGGGGACACCTGAGACTTATATTACGTATAAAGGGGCATCTCCTTTAAAATGTCAGTGGTCATGTTAGTTCATAGTGCATTAACTGATGTAAACACAACTTTTGATCTTAAATGTATTAGTAAATGTTGAGATTAACATTAGCTAAGATTAATAAATGCTGATGAAGTATTGTTCATTGTTAGTTCATGTTAACTAATGTAGTTAACAAATGAAACCTTATTGTAAGTTTTAGCCGAAATTTTTAGATCTTGCCTTTGCAACTAATTAAAATAAGTTTAAGTACTGAAATTACTAACTGAAATAAAACAGAAACTACAACTGAAATAAAAATAAATTAAAACTATTTAGAAATATAAAAAACCTAAAACAAATGAAAAAAAGCATGTAACAGTAACTAAAATTAGAACTGAAAATATAACAATAGTAGCCCATTAAAAATATTAATAGTATAAATAATACTAAAATAACACTGCAGCAGACGGTTTTACAGACGACTGATAATGTAACCACAATGCTTTGTATTACAAAGCTGTGGTATTGGCTTATAATAAAAGAACTTCACCAGAGAATTAACAGCATCCTTCAGAACTTTGTTTTGAACAGTTTTGGTTCTCAAAAACCACTTGGGAGGTAGTACCTTTTAGGTACTAATATGTACACGTCAGATAACTACTTTTTTGTACCATCTTTTCTGAGAGTGTAAGTAGAAAAGAAAAACGAAAAGGCCTATTGATTGAAGATGAGGCTTGAAGGCGCAGTGGCTTCTGCGAAACCACAGGTCTTGTAGGGAAAAAAAACATTATTTATCTATACAATCTAAATGACACTCAAATGATTGGATTTCATAGATGGGTCTCTAGTGTGCCCAGGTGGCATACTGTACCACCATCAGTCTGTCAGACGCGCTCTTGTTTGCCAAGGTATTTGAGGTATCCTGGATTATTTACAATGCAAATGATGCAAAGAAGCATTTTCCACACTACCGCACCAAAGAATATTTTCCATGAGCTTCATCGTGCGGCACCGGGAGTACGTCCTGCCTGCTTTATTGAGCAGAGAATTACGAACGTTAGCAAGATTTCAAAGCTCATAAAAGTCATTTCGAGTCAACCGCAAGCTTGCCCAGGTGAATAGATAAATTTTACATTTATTGAATATAGTTTCATTTCCATTACACCACAATACAAGCAAATACTGTATATTTAAGCAGGTTTGCTTACATTATTTTCACTTGTATTGAGATCTACTGGAAGGCTAGAAGCCAATTAAAAAAATAAATCTGTTTTAATTGGCAGATACATTTAAACATAAATAATCTGTATGGAAAATTGTGCATATGCTAATATATATGTGCATTTTAATTTTGATATTTACTGAAGTTTATAACAAAGACGACGTTTGGGGGAAAATGAAGAAAAGCAACACATCTGAAAGAAAGCAAGAATAAACTTCCATGGAGACGTGAAAAACAGAGCATTCAGATGACGTATTTGGCTTTGCAGTAAACAAAATGAGAACTCAGCAGGACTCTAACATGTCTAATCGATCATGGCAGTAGCTTTCCAAACACACATTCACACACACTCCTTGATAAAAGCTATTGTTTGGGACTGTTAGCTGTTGGACGTAAAAATAGACTGAGTCATTCATCTCGTTTCTTTTCTTGTATTTGGCTGTTTCCTTCTTTTGGCCAAGTATAATGGAAAATCTGTTCTTTTATCAATAATCAAGTCACTACAACATGCTTTTCTGAGCTGCATAGTAAATAAAACTAGCTTGTTATATTTAAAAATACAGGCATGTATGCACAAGAGGAGGTGAGCATTTTGTGTGACACCTCCAAAAGATCTCAAAATCCTTAAAGGAATAGTTCACACACAAATGAGAAAATGTAGAAATTTCTCTTGCCATCCAAGATGAGTTTTTTCTTCATTGAATTAGATTTTGATAAATTTACCATTAGCAATTTTAATGATGGATTAGGTTTTATCAGCTGTTTGGACTCTCATTCTGATGGCACCCATTCACTGCAGAGGATCCATTGCAAGTGACATAATGCTAAATTTCTACAAATCTGTTTCAGTGAAAAAGAAACCCATCTTGGATGGCCTGAGGGTGAGAAATTTTAAACATTTTTCATTTCGAGGTGAAATATTCCTTCAAGATAAATTCAAAATAGTTTAGCTCTTGTATTGTATAAAACCTCTCACCATAGAAAACAAACTGTGTATATAAACATTCTGTATAAACACTATTAATTAGGAGGAAGGGCAAAACAACACAATGTCAAAATACAAAAATCTCTTTGTATACATCTATAAATCACAAAATAGGACATGTTGAGTGGAAACAGTGAGAACTGATCTTTCTGAAGAGGTAAAAGCCTCATTGTAGACGGCACATGAGAGAGGCAGATGTGGATCGACTGTCCTCAGTAAAGTCTTTCAGTTTTGCATCCAACTGTCTCTGCTTTGTGGGTTTTAATATGTCCATGTCTCGTCCATGAGCAAGCCGAGAGCTTTGTAGCAGTCACATATTGTCTCATGAGGATATATGGTGCTGGATGATAGTCCAAAGAGGAGCTATGCAGTCTTATGTGGCCTGCCAGATATAGTCTGGCTGTAAAACAAGGTTATACCCCCAACAACATGCCCATGAAATCTGAACCATTCTGTATTGTGATCGATGCTCCAGCTGCATTGTCCACGAATATGGAGGTATACTGCCCGGCCTGTGAGACAGAAAACATCACATTATTTAAAGTCGATGTCAATCTGCAACACATTTTACTTCATTTTATGTATTTAAAGAGGTCATGATCTGACTTTTATTATTTATTTTTATTTTTTTGTACTGTTCTCTGAGGTCCACTTATAATGTTATCAAGATTTTTACATCAAAAAACATCATAATTTAGAAGTAATAGGCTATTTTCTATCCTGTTTTGACCCCCTCATCAGAACACTCTGTTTGAATAGTCGTGGCGGACTGTAGACTTGGAAGTAAACGCCCACTGCTATGATTGGCTAATAGTTGTGAATGTTTGACAGCCTAAATTCTTCACAGATGGACACTGATGTTATTTAGGTAAAAAAAATGCATAAATACTCAGTACATATCAAACGATCTGTAAGAAGACAAAGCAATAGTGATCACGTAATGAAAACAGTTCATCACACTTAGTCAGCACAGCACCGTCTTTTAGATTCAGTCATTCTGAAAATCAAATTATGCCTTGTTTGCAAAACAAATCCGCGGTAAAATGAAGTGAACAAAGGACCAAGTTCTTACTGACCAAGTTCTCTGGCACTTCATTAAAAATAAAGTTCATCAAATAAAGTTTATGATTTGGTATCCGTGTAGACCTGCGTTTGCAGCTCTTGTCATTTACCTACAACGTGCGCGAATCGGTGGGCGGGGCTAAACAGGCAGTGATGTGGAAGCAGGCGTTGATCTACTTCTGCAGAGGCAGTGTTTATCCACACTATTACATTCAAGACAACTTGTAGTTTTGGCAGACTGGTTTCAATATAAGCTGTTTTTACACTAATGAGAGAGTTTTAAATTCTGAAACTTACAGGATGTTTTTGTACAATGATCACTAATATGTCAAAATACAGTTCATGACCCCTTTACGAAACAGGTTATTCAGCGAGATTTTTGGATAATGAAAACTGTGTGCTTCATACCAGAATTGATCCAGACTAAATGTAACGTTTACAAAAATATCTATTTAGATATTGGTTAACATTATCCACTACGAACTAAGTTAACTCTTTTTTAAATAATAAAAACATGCACCGATGAATCACTTACAATAAGAACAGAAACATTGTGATTCGTTTTAAGTTAAGATTTTAATCAGTGTTTTGTTTTTGTTTTTTTGTTTTATCTTAGCAGCAGAAACACCAGATTTGTATGATAAGGATACATACAACTACATAAAAGTAAAATTGCATTAAACTGAGCGGAGTGTGTTTAACTAATTCTTACCTGAAGTTCCAGCAGTCCATGGACAGATACTGTAAATATCTTGCTGTTACTCTCAAGGCCAACAATCATTTCCAAGGATCTATTACGGTACAGAAAATATTTGTGAACAAATTATTGATTTGTAGAATTCACAAGTCAATACAAAATCAATACAGTCAGTAGAGATTAGATTCTTAGTGATATGTTCTGTTGCATAGAAGTTATGTGAAAGTTCACAAATTCCCCTATCCAAGATATGGAAGCAAAGCATTGGTTAGACCCCTCTACTCTACTCAACTTAATTCAATTCAATTCAATTCAATTAAAATGTATTTTATTTTTTTTATTTTTTTTATTTCAGCAAAAGATAAAGTAGTATAACTGTAAAATAATTCCATTATAATTAATTTTTACTTAGTGAAATCATGGCACAGTGTTAAGGTTATTCAAAGAAAGATCACTTTGTTTTGTTATACATAAAAGTACATTCCTACAAATGAATAATTTTCCTTTAAAGGTCTCTATCAGCACTTTGCAGCAATAAATTTGAGGAATTACCCTTCAGTACTGTTGCTAAGACCAACAGGGAGCCCACGAGTCAAAGGTGGCGGTAAAGGTTACTAAGGTGACAAGGACCAGACTGAAGGTGAGAGGACATTTTTTAAAGGCCTGCTCCACTTTAACACAGGAAATGCCTTGCTGGTTCCACACAAGCTAGAACAGACAACATGCTTTACAGCCCATGCGTTACTGACTTAGAGCAAAAGAGCGCTTCCAGGCTGATCTGCCACCCCCATTCCCTCTTCCCCACCTCATGTACCCCTAGTAGTTTGTTTTTCTCTTTTCTTTTAAGTAAATTCATTTTTGTTTGATTTGTGAAAAAGGATTTTTATGACATGCACTCACACGCTTAAGCCACTGAAATAAAAACCACATGCTCTGAATGTAAAAAGGAGCTCAAGAAAAATACTAATTTTCATCATAAGCGATGTATTCCTTAGAGTCTGAGTCATGAATTTATATTGATGTGGATGTGGTCTGTGGACAACGGGTCCAAAATCGAATGTTAATAAATAGACTACTTGAGGGTAAATTATACATAATGTAATCATAATAACTTTTCTAGCAAAATTGCTGGTGTCAGATTTTCTCCTGGATGGTTCTGCTAACAGAACTGACACTAAGTCTGACAGAAAGACCTGAAATCAACGAAAATCACAAGAAACTCTGTGTGGCCAGTTGGAAACACACTAAAATTCTAGCACTTTAATTATATAGTTTGAATGATTCATTCACGAATCAAACATCACTACTTCTCTCAAGAGGTTTTCAGTAAATAATAATTTAAATTTTAGTCTGCTTATCACACAAATCTATTGTGTGACTTTATAGGACTTGTCCGGAGCCCCTAAATGGACATTGTTGGAGAAAAAAATATGAGATGGGAGGAAAAATGTATTTGAAAGCTTTTGGATTTGCTCGCAAAATGTTTGCGATCCCTGAGTAACATTCTCTTCAAAAGTATTGCATTACCCAGAGAAACTTTGCATTTGCTCACAAAAGCACTGAAATATAGTTTTTCCTCCCGCCTCACATTATTTTTGCGAGTGAACACAGTTTCTGGGGAACGTAAAAGCATTACATTTATTTTTTTATTTTCTATCACAATTTCCCCTTATGAGCTCCACAGACTTGTAAAATAGTATAATGTAGTTGTATGAACCCAGTTTATGATACTTATATTTTGTGTCTATTTAAAGAGATAGTTCACCCCAAAATTTAAATAGTTGCTGGTAACCATTGACTTCCATAGTATGGGAAGAAAAAAAAATACTATGGAAGTCAGTGGAGACCAGAAGCTGTTTGGTTACCAAAATTGTGTTCAACAGAAGACAGAAACTTATATACAGTAGGTTTTGAACAACATGAGGGTGAGTAAATGATGACAGAATTTCATTTTGGGTGAACTGTCCCTTTAAGCTTGTTTGCAATGGCATGAAAGCTAGTATATAAAAAATAAAAAAAAGGTAAAATGTTCCTTTTATGTTTCACAGAAGAAAGAACTTCATACGGTTTTGGAATGGCATAAGGCTTAATAAATTCTGAAATAATCTTTATTTTTGGGTGAACAATCCCTTTAATGTGAGATAAAGCAAACTTACGTATATCTGTGGCAGAGTGATTCAATGCAGATCAAAACTCGGACATTGTCTCTGGCTCTCAGCTGGTTCTTACTTTTCTTCACCTCAGTGTGGTCTGCACGAAAGTACACAAAGTACAAAAAACTTAGATTTCCTGAGAATACGTTTCAGACATGCACTACAAACTGTTGTATGAAGAGTAAAGGCTGTTGAAATGTTGTTTGACAGAGCTTTGTATGTGAAGCACACGATGCCACAGTCAGTCATGTTTGACCTCCAGTTGCGTCTAAATATTGGTCTGTTCTATAAGTCTGCAGTGGATTTGTGAATTTGTTTGGGGATGTTGATTTTCTGCCACAGTCTACTGCAAAGAGCCAATTCCTTTTCCCGGAGCTGCATGGCGGCGCCACAGCTTAGAAGAGTTTTGCATTCAGAGTCCCTGGGGCTTATTTCAGTGTAACTCCACATAAGCATCATGTCTGAAAGGAACGGATGAAGGATCACTGTACCCCCTCTTCAGAGCATCAACCAATAAAAACAAACAAAAAAAAAGTATGGTTGTGCGCTTCCAAGCACGGCACAAATTTTTTAGCTTTTTAAACATGCAAGATTGTGCAAGACACCCTCAATCTCAGCAAACAAATGCAGCACGGTTGGAATGTAAGTTACAGGGGAATGCAATCCATCTGTTGCGAAAGTGCCAAGTCTGAAACACATCCATTACATGATGGCATCTCCTGATAGAGTTGACATTGAAATATTAATTTGTACTCCATGCATTTGTATTTATAGCAGAGAAACTGCATTTTCAATTAATCTCTCTACAGATAATTTTATCCAAAGCATTTTTTAATTTAAAAAAAAATCTACATATCCATCACATTCAAAGGTTTGGAGTCAGTAAGCATTTTTAATTAATATTTTTTTAGGAAGAATGCATTAAATTGATCTGAAGTGACAGTAAAGACATTTATAATGTTACAAACATTTTGTATGTTTTCCAAGTAAACTGTTCTTTTGAACTTTCTAATTATCAAAGAATCCTGAAATAAAATGTAACACGGTTTCCACAAAACTATTCAACAGCACAAGAGTTTTCAGCACTGATGATAATAATTAAAAAAAAAAAAATTAAAGACCAAATCAGCATATTAGAATGATTTCTGAAAGATCATGTGAGACAGAAGACTGGAGTAATGATGTTGAAAATTCAGCTTTGCTGAGACAGGAATAAATTTCATTTTAAAATATACTGAAATAGAAATTTTAGATTGTAATACTATTTTTTACAATAATAATAACATATATATATATATATATATATATATATATATATATATAATTACATATAATAGTATTAATAATAATATATTCTATTACTCTTTTGACTGTAAATTGTGTACCATCCATATACAATTTTACTTTAAAAATCACTGTAAATTGTGTACATTTTTGAACCCATTGTACCCATGTTTGAACATGGGTTTGATTCCGCTAATCATTATCATACCTCCAAACCTCATGTCTAAGACTGAAAAAGTGTAAGAAAACAAAAGACAGAACGTTTGTTACTGGTGAGGTGAACCCTTCAGCCTTTCCTTACCAATATGAACGTTGGCAGAGAACTGATAAATTCCAGTTACAGGAGCTGTAAATCGGCCAGTGGACTGATCCATCCCCGTCCCTCTGAGGAAGGCACCTTTGGCAGGAGGCTGAAGGTATGAAACAGGTGAGAATTATAGAGGGCCTACAATGAACACACCTAATAACCATTGATCAACACCCTTCACTCAATCTCTATCTGAAAATCATACTTTGTAAATTGCTGAGCATTCCAAGCATCTCAAGAATAGGTTTTTCAGCAGAATTCTTGCTCTCCACACCCTAATAAACGCACATGCAAATCAAGCATTCTGCATACAGCATTCGAAAATAAACCAGTTTTAGGGCTCAGTTTGGGAGCACATAACCATTAAATGGTTAGAAATATGTAGACATCTGCCAAGAATCCTCCGATTCTGTTTTTGATCATAACTGCACGCTGCAGCCATGCCAGACCACATTATTCTGCATTACGCCTCCAGAACCCACCAAGAGCTCCAGACTCAGACGCTTTTATAATGAGTCCTCCGATTAGTGTGCTAAACACTGTTCGGTTCTGCCATTTTTGTGCTGTCAGCTTCGAACACATACAATGAATGCCTTTCATATACATGTCAGATCCCAACAGATATGTGAGAAGAGCGTAATTTTATTTGACATCTATTTCTTCATTGGATGAATAAAGCTTTGCATTGACATTTACAACCGTTATTTCATCCATTTGACAGATTTGAAAGGCTATATGATCATAATTTCTTTAATACGGAAAGTAAGAATCATACATCCTCAGTGATCAGCAGAATTAAATTGCTCATAGGAGCTTAGATTAAATCTTGTCCACATTAATCAGTCGCAGTTTTTTCCGTGACTAAAAGACGCAGCTAAAACATGGGTTTTCGGTGTGTGTCCTTGGCTGATCAGAATGCCACAGGGTAAAGCTCTTCCTTGAAACAGCACTGTTTCAAATGGTGTCTATTTTTATACACACCACTCACTCGTCCAAAACCTCAGACAGAGTACCTTTTGTACACCACCAAGACAGCAATGTAGCACATTTGAAAAAGGATATATTTTTTAGGAGGAGGGTGGATTAGGCCCTTCTTGATTGGCTGAGTAAACATTCGGCCAATCCAATGTCTTGTCACTAATGTTCATGTCAAGAGTCAATCAGGAGGTTACAATCACAGGTGGCCTTAACGCAGCTGTGTCTCTAAAGCTGATTGGGGTGGAGTTACAGTATCTGTCTGACTGGCCGATTGATTTTGTAATTCTGTTTGGTGATGGAGAAATTACACACTTCGCTTTGAACACACCCACACAGGTTGGAAGCGTTTCTAAATGGTATTTAATATTGTGTAAAACTGTCACCATGAAGAAGCCAAATGGAACCAAGACAAAATAAGCCAATCTGAAATTATTTGCAACAGCCTGGAGTTTCTTACATTCTGGCAAAAGCCGATCCCACTGCCGCAACGAGACGATCACATGTTCGCTTTGGAAGCTGTATCATTTACTGTAAATGACTGTGCTTCTAAGTAGCTGGAATGCTCATTTGAATTAGCATTAATGTGAATTTGCTGTTACCCAGTTTTATATGCAGTGTTTCCTTTGTTTTTGCTGGGCTGTTAACAATAATGTGCTTAACATGCAGCACAAGTAGAAAAGTCTAGATATAGGCCTAATTGTGACTGATTGTATTATTTGACCATAAGCTATAAACACAATAACTTTTAAAAACAATAGCTTAACAATAACAAAAGACATCAATGTCAAATGGATGATTAAAGAGGGTCACTGGTCACACTGTAAAAAGTGATGAGTTGACTTAACTTAAAAAAATTGAGGAAACCCGTGGACTTAAAATTTTTAAGTAAATAATAATTTTACAAAATAAGTGAATTATCAAGTTCGCTTAACTTTTTAAAAAAAATTATTAGTTACTTAATAATTTTAAGGCAACGGGTTTCCTCAATTTTTTTAAGTTAAGTCAACTTATCACTTTTTACAGTGCAAGTAAGGAATAATTGACGACGGGCCGTTAAATTATTAGAAAATAATGCACACCCGAGGTGGTGATGCAGCCACGACTCTGCAACTTGAAGTTCATTTTCTTAAAGAACAGCGCTGTTGTTACCTTGCTTGTGAGAAATGTCATGTAGCTTTTAAGTTGCTAAACTATTTTACTGATAAAGGCGTCAGAGTAGTACTAGCAACATTAACATGCATGTTTCCGTGTCCAAACTGCATCTGTAAGGGAAAGAGCGGGAGAAATAGAGTATGTGATTTCCATACATAATAAAACGGAAAGTTTACTATATTTATTTGTTTTTCCAGTGTCGTTGTGGGTTTTGACTATTTTTCTGTTGTATGCTGTAAGGACCTTTGAAATGACTGAAATCATTTGGCGAAGTGATATGGACATGTAATGCGGTCAAGAACTACGCTCACCATGTGTTTCCCTGAAAATAATTGCACACCTTAGAACGTTAGTCAGACAATCAGATTCAAGCATTCAACTGCCCCGTAGTATAAAGCTATTTAAAATGTAAAAACTGTATTTTTGCCTGCATTGTTTGTCAAAGCAAAAAGGCTAAAACTCTTGCTGTGATTGAGACAAAATATCCATCAATAAAAAGCCAAAATCATTGCATGAGTTTGATTTTTTTTAACTTTTAATATTACATATACAGCGCTGTTTTCCGATTCCCAAAATAAACGTTTTAATGAATGATTTGTTTTTCATATAACAATGTGTAATTAAAGATACATTTGTCAGAAATATTATGCAAAAATAAATAAATGAAATATGTCACCAAAGATATGTTTTTTGTTTTGGTTTGGTTTTGTGTATTAGATCCATTATGATGGATAGATATTCCATTATGATATAAGACAGATATATTTACTGTCTGCACTTACTGTCTGAAAGTTCTGCAGTTCAGCCAGAGTCTTTTTGTCCACAACGACAGGGCCTTTGAGTTTGCAGTGGAAGGCTTCCTCGATTCTCCTGTAGGAGGTCATACTCTCTAGGGTTATCAGAGCCGTGGGCAGCTGACTGGGTTCGTTGGGCCTGTCCACTGCTGCTCGCCTCTCTGTGGCCTCTGTTCAAGCAGATCACAAGTAGACACATCGCTGTATGCACTTAAAGACACCTCATCACTGTATCTCTCAAAATGTCCAGCCCATCTTCATGATAGCACCTTGATGATGATAGAAAATGTCCATCACTGGGATTGTGGGTCCTCACCTTTGATCATTTCTTTGAACTCTCGCAGCAGGACCTCTTGAGTGACCTCTGCCCCAGGGGATCCTGGGGGTCCCTGAGGCCCTGGAGGTCCAGGAGGGCCCGGGGGACCAGGCTGATAGGCAAAGAAATATAACTGTTATAGAATTTCAAATCAATTTAATCAAGATTCAAATTTCTTCTAATGCTCAAAAGAGCATCTCACTTTACGTAATGACGTGTTACAACTTGAAATGTGGAATGTGTGATGCAATATATTACAAATTCTCTGGTAGAGATAAATTATACATTAAAAGTTCATTCTTAGACACTCAACTTTTTTTGAAGTGCAATACATATGCAATGGTGCTTTCTAGTTCGTATATTGCACCTGAAGTTTCAGCAAGTGTTGGCTAAATGTACTAAAATACAAAAATACATGCACATTGCTGAAAAACATCACTGTAGTAGGTGCTTGGCCAGAATGTGTTTAAAAAAAGTTGGCACATCATGACTGGAAAAAAAACCTTAAAGAAATAATTAACAAAAATGATAATTTGCTGAAAATTGACTCACCCTCAGGCCATCCAAGATGAAGGTGAATTTTTTCTTCGTCAAAAACAGATTTGGAGAAATGAAACATTATATCACTTGCTCACCAAATGATGCTCCTATGCAGTGAATGGGTGCCGTCAGAATGAGAGTTCAAACAGCTGATAAAAACATCACAATAAACCACATGTAATCCAAACCACTCCACTGAAGTAAAAAGCTGTGTTTGTAATCAACAAATTGATCTTTAACAGTTTCTTCTGACTAAAATTTGAGTCCTCTATCCTTAATATAGCTTTCTCTAGTGAAAAAAGTAATCTCGTCTGAATCAGGAGAGAAATATGCACAGATCAAGCACTGTTTACAAGCAAAAACAGTCCAAAACAGTTATAAACAAATATGTAAACTTAAATGAACTTTATCACTGAAGGAAGCATTATTATGGACTATGAACTCTATTTGGGTCAGAAGTGATGGTTTTATGTAAAAAAAAAAAAAAAAATTGCCTTGATGGATTTGTTTCTTACATTCACTGCAGAGGATCCATTGGTGAGCATGTGATGATATACTGTAATGTTAAATGTTTATGTTCTCCAAATCTATTTTGATGAAGATACAAACTCAACTATATCTTACATGGCCTGAGGGTGAGTAAATTCTCAGCATTCTTAAATTCCACATTTTATCTTGATTTATAAGAATTTTTCTGTACATTCCGGGTGAATGAAAATTCCTCTCCTTGCCACAGTTTCAGCTCTGTCTCATGTGCTACTGTTGATTATGTGTTTGACATTTGATAATATGTGATTGTAAAGATTTTCCGCACCAGTGGTCGTTTTCGCTTTCGGCATTTTCCGGGAAAGTTGCCCACAGGTCTCTTCACAAAATCCATCCATGATCCAAGAGGGTCCACTCTCTGGTTCTCACTGACCTGCTGAATAAAAACACAGAAATGATGACATGCGTGTTGTTGGTTTTTTTCTTTTTCTTCATATTTCTGTATAGCTTGAAGTATTCCGGATATAATGCACACATGAAAAAACTGCCATAATATTAGGTTTAGTTAGTGTACACGTCAGAGCGGATGCATAAAAAAGGTATGCTACTCCCATTTTTATATTTGATGAGTCACTGAGAGAAGTTCTAACTGTGTGATTTATCAGATATTTAATCCAGAGATCATTCTCCCGTTGGCATTGAGTGCAGCGCATTGTAGCTATGTAACGAAATCCAATGAGTCATAATTTCTGCTTACAAACCCTCACAGGAAAATTATGTCTAAAGATGCTATTAAATGGTGCCAGACATCAAGGCAGGTTGCACCACAGCAGTAAAGGAATGGGTCTCTTGTGTGGCATGCAGCACTACCTCATGCCAAACACAGTCAGTCAAATTTTCTCATGAGGATTTTACTCTTTGCTTAATTACTCCTTCTCAGTAGTTCTCTCAGGTGCTACGTCAATTTTGCCCAGTAGGGTCTGTGAAAAATAAACAGCCTTTCTAAATTGATCTCTCTCAACAAGTTTCCATGAGCACAACGTTACAGTTCACCTAAAAATGAGAGGCCCGAGACATTGCATTATACTGTGGGTTCCTTTTTGCAACTCTTTAAACACATACAGTGGCTTTCAATGGAAACATTGCTTGCTTCTTCTATTCAATAAGCTCTCAGAGCCTGAAGTTCATTTCTGAGAGGTAGATTTCTAACTCAGAAAGAGGTTATCAAATATGCAATCTGTGATATAACTCATTCTATTTGGCAACAGTTTGAACCCTCTAAATCCCACGCTGGAATGACTTCAGCAATGATCAGCCAAACCAATGACATCTCCCCCTTTTTTTGGTGGTTCTACAATTTGAGCTACTTTGTCAATAGTAGCTTTCAGAATTTTATATAAAAATGGTTTAAGATGGCTGTCTAGTTGAAAGAACACACTGTTTGCAGGAGTGTGATGAAAAATTACTCCTGTACATCACACCCCTACAAAGCACCAATGAAGTAATCTGCTGTTACTCAGATACATTTATAAAGTAGCAATCATACAATGATCCTTAAAATTTCATTTAGACTATCAAAATGATTCTATATCTCACCCGTCATTAAAGGTGCCATAGAATGCATTGATACAATATTTTAAATTGTTCTCTGATATCTACATAGAAGGTAAATTGCTTAGGTAAGGGCAAATATTCTCCAGAAACGGTTTTACATGTGCATTTACAACCCTAGGATTTCTCCCTAGAATTAAATGGTCTGTTACTGGCTTATTTGGAGGGTCATGAATAATAATGTTGAGCTCTGCTCTGATTGGCTGTTTCACAGTGGACTCATTTCAGTAGCTCACACAGCAGGAAGGAAACACAGGGAGGAAAATATATATTTAAATACTTTCTATCACAGTTATATCGTCGGGTAATTATACTGTGTATAAAATGCGGGCATCAGGGAGCCGCTAATATGCAGGGCACTGAAACTGCGTACTTTCAAATGTACAATCGCTTTTTACTTTCACTTTCGAGATTCGCAATCCCAGCTATCAAGGAGCTAACCATGTCCCTTTAGTGGCTCGCGTTATTTTCTTTCCATGCCTTTCTGAATACAGACACCAACCCATCCCTGCACTTCACATCCCCTGCACAGCCAGGATCATTACATTTATTTCCATGATCTGCCATTTTCGCTGTTGTCCTCACTTGTTTCTTCACAATACCTGCAGAACTTCTGATGGTTTGGCTGGCGGCTGGCCTAGAACATGGGCGTGTATATGCAAATGTTGGGGGCGTAACTATTAGTGATCCCAACTGTTACGTTCTGATTTGCCTGTTTTTCAGTGGTCTTTTTTATTCACTTGATTTACATAAGAAGGAGGAAACAATGGTGTTTGAGGCTCACGGTATGTCATTTCCATGTACAGAACTCTTATTATTCAACTATGCCAAGGTAAATACAGTTTTCCACTCTATGGCACCTTTAAGATTTAAATCCTAATTTGTGCATTAAAGTTCATCTATCAGTTTCAAAAGCTTTAATTTTAAAATGTGAAAATCCGCTCTACATATTTTGACTTTCAACTGAATAGCATTTTGACAGTACTCACAAATTTAACTAAATATGAAATCATTATATAAATATGAAATATAAATATTTATTTAAACATAATTATTACTTGCTCAACTAACCACCAACAATGCTGAAGAGCTGATGATGTTTTCGCTTAGATGAAACGCGAGGCTTTATAAATCCCAGTAACCACAAATATGAATTGAATCTCCTTGAGCCCTTCCCTAAACTTCAAGTGACTGCGGTCGAGATAGAAACAAAGATAGAGACAAGTTGTAGAGGTGAGCTGTCTGAAATGGAATTTGTTTAGGTTTGGCACCGAGACCTGGATCACTTATCTGTTAAACTAACATGCTGCATCTCTTCACAGAAAGACCTGCCTCATGTTAAGCTGCAACAAAGTAACCCCTTGTTTTTCTTATACATACTGGAATGGGACAAGCTCATATTTTTGCTTGGGTGTAATTTTTTCCCTCTCCCTCTATTCTTGTGACAGGAGACAAAATAAACAATTTAACTAGCACACAAGCCTCTCGCATGTTGGATGTCTGAGTGTTATTGTTGTGAATTAGGAGCCCGGAGACAGCCAAAAGACAGACAGATTTGTACAGATACTGTTACAGCAGAAGGCAATCCCTCAGATCTTCCCCAAACACTGGGAGAAGACGTGATTTGTTTCTTTTCCATTGTCTTTTATGGAATGCTTTATAAATACAGACTGTATCATCAGTATGTCAAAGCAGCGCAGAGCAGGCTAGTCGTGCCAAAAAATGATCCACAGGATTCTAATATTACCAAAAAGAACAAACGCTCAGGTCATGAAGTCCTCCGAATACTGTTGATTCAACACGGTTCTATTAAGGATCAATATCGACTTTGGCGGCTCCATTGAGTTGTTTAATTTCCTGTGCCAAATAGAAGTATAAGCCACAGATGCTAGCACAGAAGCTAACTTAAAGCTTAAGGGGAATGTACTCTCTTTTGGCCTCGGCAAGAGAGTTACAACCAGTTTCCACAAGATGGACAAGTCAACACCTTCACTTCAAAATATACGAGGAACTTCCATTAACACTTCAGATGATCAGAGTCGGATCAGTTGGTGTACGGGGAGGATCCATAACTCTGTCAAGACAAGGATTAACTTGCCTGAAGTTGCTGCTTAGAAATGTCGTCGAAGATTGTGGAGACACATCTATATTCACGCAATCTCATTTCATCATGTTCCCTCATGTTCTTTACTCAAAAAAGTATAAACCATTCTCTGACTGTCAGAAAGCAAGGATTCTATAAGTATGGACATACAGTTAAAGTTCTCTGAAATGTTTTTTGGATACAAAGGAACATTTTCACAGAGACTTCAGGCTGATACGGAATGTGCAGTGGTTTGCTCAGTGCGATAAACTTTCCAATATTTCAGAGCGCTGTGTACACAGTCGATTCGGTTGACAGCGGTAGCATGGCTTGTATGAAAAGCCCTACACGCTGAAGTATTTCAGATCATGACAGATCATGGCAAGCTATTATTATCTCAGCATACCACTGGGGTGGATTTTTCTCTGATGAGTTTGTTTTGGGGCTGTTAAAACAGCAGAGCTTTGTGGAGCAAAGCTGCCAAATGCTCCATTAGACACTGAGTAAAAAAAAAGTCAAGCAAAGAGTTTCGATGAGAGTCAGAAAGAAAGCTGAGAAAAAGAGACTTATGAGACTTTATAATAGCCCCACTAAGCAAACACAAAGCTATTTTCACATAAATAGATGAACACAATATAGAAGCTGCAGCTATTTTTTTTTTTTTGGTTAATTGGTCAAAAGGTTCGCACAAAAATGAAAATTGTGTTATTTACTTAACCTCATGTTGTTCCATACCTTCCTTTCAGCTGTGGAAAACAAAAAGGGACATTTTGAAGAATGTCCACATCATGAACAGCCACTAACTTCTAAATGTCTAAAAAATATCTGCTAACTCTTCTACAAGTGCGAGCAGGAATCTGTAATTACAAAGTAATTTACTTATGTAGTGTGTCAAACTTCTGTTTAATTGTAAATGGTTGTTTTCCAACTGCAATTTTATTTTTGGGGTTTACCAGAACAAAGTGCCTGAGCAATTCAATTAAATGTAGTGCACCTATTAGTGTATAATTATAGATTTTTCTGATGATTGCTGAAAAAGCATTGCAGTAATTAGTTTCAATGATTCATTTAATAGTCTTAAAACATTATTTAGGTAATAACGGGATATCAAAATTCCAATATTTATTTTTAGTTTTGAACTGTGTTCAAATAATTAGCTTGATTAACAATGCAACATTTCTCCACAATTCTTAGTGCTCACTGTGTATTCAGAGAAAAGAAACAAAAAATCTGTTTATTTTCAGAGAAAAACGTCAGCGACTATTTTTGTGGCAGCGTGCCACAGCAAACATAAACACGGCCATAAAAATCTGCCTTGAGGCCACAATCAACAATTATGCAGCAGTGTCTGATTGTGAAAAACCTTGTAACCTCATCTAGGCTGTATATCCATTTCATTACACAGTCTGAAGGTACGAAATGACACAAAATGTTTTTACATGGCATTAACTCAGTGACAAGTATATAGTCCAGACTTTACAAACTGGGTCTGTTCTAACACAGCCATGAGGTTTAGTGACATTTTATGAAGAAATTGCTTCTGTTTGTTGATCTTTGTACCTCAGGTCCAAAATTTACCAGACATTACAGTAACACACTGACAAGTATGTAGCTAAAAATACCCAACCATTAGGTCTATTTCTGTCTAAATGTAAAACTTTGTAAAAGTATTCAGCCCCAAATTCAAATGTCAATATTGGAAATACTATTTGACAATTAAAAATACTTACAATGACATGTTTAAAAAATGTTCCTCGGGACTGTTGTCAACACTACAAAGATGCAATAGCCATTCCCGTAAAAATAACACTCCTTGACATTGAAAAATAAATAAAGCACGCAATACAAACACATCAGAACTAGTTGGCAAAAAACACTATACAGGTGCTTTACAGTGAGAAATGGTGACTGAGGGCTTTCCCAAAGTTATTGTTGTTTCTAGAAGGGTGTATCATGACTGTCTGTGCATTCATCCATGCATGGCTTGATGAGTTTACCCATCCCATGCCTTTGGGCAAGGATCCCCCTTTACCATATCAACAAATAGACAGATTTGCGTGCACCCTCCATGTCACACACCCATTATTTCCCAATTCACCCACCATTTGTCATATATACCCTGACTCATAAAAGACACCAAAATATGGCTGTACACAAATATTCGCTTTTCTTTGTCTCATGTACACGGTATGTGTGCGAGAGAACAAAGTGAGAAGATGGTATGTTCCCAAACACAGCTTTATGGGTCGGTACACAGATTTATGGGTTTGATTATATGGACGCATTCACACCACACCTCAGATTCTTACCTGCAATTATGGTTTCTTTTGGTACCAAGTCATTACTGCTTTGGAAGTCAGAACATAGAGATACGAAAAGAGAAATGATTATTTGGCTGGATATCAAGCAGCAGAAAGCTTCAAAGGCCATCATTTAACAGGTAACAGACTCGGCACCACTGTATATTTCATTACCGAGGCCTCATTATTCTGTAATTCCTTCCCTGTGGACAAGGTCTGATAACTAATACACTCCAAATGGTCGACAGATAGAGTTTTTCTTTCACATGTACATTGAATATTTGTTTGGCAGTTACCATAAAGCTCCTTTCATCACATTCTTACGTGAGCAGTGAAACAGGCAGTTAACCGCTTTGTTATTACTCAGGGGGGGAACGCTGGAAATGCGCCCATTATAGGCCCACAGGTCATTAAACAGTGACATCAAAGACGTCTGAATCCAATTTACTCTCTATCTTCACTCGTACCAAGCACAACAACATGTATGTGTCAGAATACACTCGTAACTTTACAAAACTAACATGTTGGCGAGGTAATGAGGCTCCGTGTTGTTTTAATAACTCTCGCTGTTCCATGCCATCATAGCAGGGTAAACATTGTTTAGATATTTATATGTATATCAAGTGTGCATTCCTGGCTAGTGAAGACATGTGAGGGGAGAGAGAGCCACAAGACTTATTATGAGATCTACTGAGGAATTATCCTGCCCTCCTCTCGCCATAAAAAAGTCAAAGAGTTGAAGAGAGTCTGATTGCAGCGTCACACCTGCTTTGTGTGCAAATTATAACGTTGAGCTAGTTTGCACTGGTGCTCATTTCCCTTATTATCTGTGGTAGGTCAAATGGACAGCCGAGAAATACTTCATATAAACACCTACACCGACGTAATGTGCGTGTGAGACGTTCATATGAAGTCTTATTGGAAAAGTTGTCTGTCTTTTGGTTTAGGGCAGGTTTTTTGATTGGAATTATTTGTACCCCATTTAATGTCTGTACATGCTGTTCCTCTGATCCCTGTACTCTGTGTCCTAATGTGAATGTCCTAGTGTCCACTGTTCAAGTAAATAGCAGGGCTGGATTAAAATTAATCACGTTTGCAAATAAGTCATTTTTAATGTTAAACTTCAGATTTATAAAGGCTGTTTTTGAGAACACAATGTATTCATGGCTTCTTCAGGTAGAGCTACTGAAGCCAAAACAGAGACAACTCACTATTCACTGTGTATTGATTCCTGATTGAATTGAATTTGATTGATTCACAAGCTTGTGATTAGATTCCACTGATGATTTATACAATCTGATTCTGATTCATTAGCCTATATTTCTGTCATATGAAACAAAAACACATCTTAGATAATTTTGTAAATTAGACAGGTAACTCATCTTTTCGAATAACCATTAAATAAGTTGGCTCAAGAGACTGAACTACACTGGTCACACAGAATGTTTAGATTTTTTTTCCCATTAATTGAACTACACTGGTTGCACTGCACTGTATGTTTTAAGTCACTAAAATGAACCAGCTCATAAGAGTTGTTCGTTCGTGAGGTGAATTACACTGGTTGTGCTACGTTTTGATTTGCTAAATAGAACCGGTTCATTAAATGAACCTGCTTATAAGATCCATTTGTTTGTGAATCAAATTATACTGGTTGCATTGCTTGTTTTTTGATTTACTAGAAAGAAGCGCAGAAGTCTTGTTTGTTCATGAATCAGACTATACTGGCCACGTCGATTTTGAATGAAGCCTTCATCACACCTTGCTAAATGAATAAATGTAAATGAAAAATGCAGAACGCAGTGACATCTACAGGACAATAAGCACAGAGTAAAAGACAGATATTGAGATTTTAATAATCGAAAAGGCTTATATTGGTAGCTGGACATCAAGTAGCATACTGTATGGATCCTACAAAACCCACCTATACCTGTAAAGATGATCTCCATCCCTATGAATGTCACACAGGGTCCCCATCCCGAGTGATGCTTTCTGGCAGTGACAAATCTGGCAAAACACTGGGTTTTAGAGTGATTATGTCATTACTCTCTGATTGTATGGGACAAGATGAAAAGAATGTAAGCAAAGAGGGGGAGAGTGACTAATCCTTCTCGAGGTGTCCTCTTTCAGGACCCTTTCTGTGAGGCTTTGTGAGGGGCTTATGCGGCCTGCTGCCCCAGTTTTTTCAGGGGGCCGCACCGCCCCTATCGGATGTCCCAGACACAGCGGAGTCAGCCTGGCCTGTGAATGACAGAATCAATGGGCTGGGAAAGAGCTCTGCCAAGGGTCTTTAAATATCTCCCCACCTAACCTTCCCAGGAATTACATCATGGCAGCCTGCCTGTGCTGGGCCATGAAGGGAGGAAGAAGAAGATGAAGAAGAGGAGGTAGCGAAGGACACACCTGGGATGCAATGAAGGTACAGTATCAAGAGCTTGACTCAAGGTCAACGGGCTTCTTTTACTGTCTTTTCTGTCACATTTGATCAATTTAATGGAAAAAAAGTCTCCCTGACCCCAAATGAGGCAGGGTTTCCTTTTAAACAATTTTCACTCAGAAATCGATAGCAAATTTCATAGATTTTGAAACATTGCAAGCAACACTGAGATAACCACAAAATTAGATGTTATAACCCTGAAATAGTAGTACACATATACATGCATTTTGACTGTCCCTTTTTGAAAATTCCTTCATATGAATGTCAAAATAAACACAGTATGGAGATACGGCACAACCAGACTGTTACAAAATCAGTGATGTGTAAAAACTCAATAAGACAACAACCCCTGTCAGCAAGATCACTGAAGCAGTTATAGTAAGAGTGGTTGGCACAGGGGTAGCTGGGAGTTACTTGAGAATGCCAACTCTATGGGTGGGCTGAGACAGGAGCTAATTTTCCAATGGAAACCCTGATATCTAAACAATACAGGCGCAATAAACAAATACAGAGTTGGAATAGTAATATGTTGGCCTTGTTGGAGCCAGAAAATGTCAACGCACTTATGCACGATAATTCAGCTACGGACAACACGATATGATATTTTCCAAGGTTTATGTACATAGAAATGAATGGTAATTCTGTATTTATTTATTTTATGCGCAAATGCAAATGCAAAAGAGTCCCTGTTTACCGTTCTCATCATCCGTAACCTACTAACACCACAAGTCTCAAACAAGAAACAAGCCCTCTTTCATGTTCTGGTAGAGAACACCTACTGAGAAGACTAATCGATGCTCTGATCAGACCTTCTGAATGTGCATTCTTCACATATCTCACACTTCAATCATCCATTTCACACATTGGAGCCTGCAAACCGCTCTATTTATCATTCTGAATCTCATTCTGTTCTGGAGAATTAGACCTGTCTAATTCCCAAGAAACATACATGTTTGAGTCTGTGCCAAGCTAATCAGAAATGGTTGTAGCATCTCCATCATGGGCTTTGGATGAGCTTGATCTAAGCTTGTTTAAATAGCCAAAGTTTGCAAAGCAGCCGGCGACTTCTGCTCAGGTGCATTTACAAAGTATGATGAGAGACAGCTGTGGGTGCCAAATGCAGTCGACTTTGCTTTCTGATGAGTGTGCTGACATATTTAACAGAGCATTTAAAACACATCATTCTGAGGTATTTTCTCTGCCTGGCTGTTACAGGGTGATTGTGACACACTGTGAGGAATGATTGGTTGCTAAAATGCATTACATTTACACATTTGACAGATGGTTCTATCTAAATAATATAAAGTGCATTTAAGGGATATAATTTATTATTCTGTGCATTGCCTGTGAATCCTGTTGAGCTACAGGAATACTTAGTGTGCATTAGTGTACCAACTATAAATAAATAATATAATTATATACATACACACATATTACCGTTCAAAAGTTGAGGTCAGAACATTTTTTAATAGAATTATCTTATGTTCACAAAGGCTACATTTCTTTGATTAAAAATACAATAAAGCAGTAATATTGTGAAATATTAACTAACATAACATACTATTTACATAGCTATTTTAGAATGTAATTTATTCCTGAATTTTCTTGAGTGTCACATGATCCTTCAGAAATCATTCTAATATGCTGATTTGGTGCTCAAGAAACATTTCTTAATATTATGTTTAAAACGGTTGTTCTGCTTTATATTTTTTTGGAAACAGTGAATTTTGTTTTTTCAGGATTCTTGAATAAATAGAAAGTAAAAAAAAAAAAACATCATTGATTTGAAATTGAAATCTTCTGTAACATTATAAATGTCTTTACTGTCACATTTGATTAATTTAATTTAAAAAAATGTACAAACAAATCTTACATTACAAATATTACAAATCCGCAAACATTTGGTAGTGTATATAACCAATGTGTTGTATCATGTCTTCTATAATTTTTCATGCAATTTTAGCACCCAGTTAGGGTGAGGTTCTCAATAAAACAGAGCCCCAAGACATGTAAAACATAGTAACAGTGGCGTCAGCTGTCTGTGTGTTTTCACAGCCTTGAGACTGACTGATTACTACAATATCAGAAGTTTCTTAGTAAACTGAAGAAGACACATTATAAGACTTTTTTTTTTTTTTAAATCAATCGTTATCAAAAAACACAGACATATGACATACCCTGAAAAAGTGCAAAAATTGTACTTTTAGCTTGGACCGTACACAGTCCAAAATACACTGTTGGCATATTAGCACTTTAAGATAGTAACTTGCACCCTTAAGGTAATAATAAACACATTTTATGGGTATATAAGGTACCAATGTGCACTTTTGAGGATGCTGTCTCAGTATCAAACTGTTGTAGCCCTAAAGGGACAATTTCCAAACATTTTTTCTATCAGTGATCTTATATAAAACAATAATTTGACTTCTGGTGTGGAATCATAAGCATATTCATGTGCAGAGCTGGGAAATGAACATAGCTTAAACATATAAGAAAAGCAATAAGAAACTATCATATGACATATATGATGTATACCTTCGTACTGCCATCCAGCTCCTCGCTGTTGGAAAGAGTGGTGTTGAATGCTTCGGTGTGCTGCGGAGCAAGCTCCTTCGGCCTCTTACGCATCTTCCTGGCCTCAGCCCACCCTAGAAGGATGCACTGGCTCCAGAGCACTGCCGTCACCACAGCTAGCAGCCAGAGACGCATCTTCAGCCCACCAGCCAGGAGACCGTAGTATGTTCAGAAAGCAAAGGATGTTCTCGACTTGGGGAAAAACAAAAGAACAGCGAGACGTCCCACACGCTTGACCTCACTGGAAGAAAAATACTGTAATAGGCAGCCAAAGTGATTAAGGGACTTGTCCGCTCCACCTGATACCTCAGCCTGGTCTTGATCTTCTCAACAGCCAACAGTGTGAAGCAAGCGCTCTTTAGGCAAAAACAAAGCAAAGCTTACTCGACTATGAAATGTGTCAAGTGTGGAGTGGTCCTGGGAAATGACAGGTCGTCGCTGAGCTGACAGCAAATAAACCCATTAGTGAGATTTTTCACGCTTCCTGCCCCACGGGGGGTAGCAGAGGGCAACTGAAGAAGGTCCCAATGTGGGAAGGGGGGAGTGGATGGAAATTACTCAGATTCCCTCTCACTTTCTCTCTGGTTCTTTACCTCCGTCTCGCTCCTACTGGGATGTGGAGTCTTTGTGGTGATGCATCTGAACCGATTCTCTGGTAAGCAATGCTGAGCTCTTGCCCCATCAGTCTTCACATGTGGTTCCTTCTTGAAGCCGAGGTGGGAAAAAAAAACGTCCTGAGGGAATTGGAAGTTGGAAACACTCCAGTTTTCTTAGCCTTTGGCCTTCTCCTGCTTTTTTTCTCCTTGCAGGGAAAAATCAGTCCCCCACGGCCAACTTCAAAGCAGAGAAGCACTTGACGGGACGATCGCACCCAAATGTATCAGCCCAGTTCTGCAGGGTGACAAAAACACATGCACGCTCACCTCAAAGTGCGCGATCTGTGTGGACTTTGTGGTAGGTCTTGCTCACAGTTGTGTTTTCACCCTCTCCAGATCTTATGCTGTTGCTCCTGCACTCTCTCACTCTGCATACAGGAGGGCTCGCAGCAGAGTTTATCACAGCCCCCTCTCTGTCTCTCGCTCTTTCTCTTTCTCTCTCTCTCTCTTTCTGATTCCCCTGCTTCTCCTTTCCTCATCAGTGAAACTGGCAACCTCAGTGGGCTCAGCCCTGTTTTATCTCACTAATGAAATACTTAAGTCTTGAGGGAGAGCTCTTTGGCAGGCAGACTCTAGGGAATGCGTGTTCATGTGTGTAGGTGTAAATCTCTCTCTGTGTGTGTGTGTGTGTAGTGTCCTACTTTGCAGTAGCCCAGTACATGTGACATTTAGTCTCAGATAATTCAAACAACTCAGAAATAACAATTTTAAGGCACTAGAAAGTCATGTTTGACCAGCTGACTAGATATATGGGTCTTTTAGAGAAGAGCTGAATGTTTATATGAATTGATGTGGAGTCAATCATCCATTTGCATGTGTCAGAAACATATTCCATAGTACAAACAATATTTTTCTACTATATACAACAATTTGCAAAACATTGCATTAAGGTTAAGAGTCATTTTAGTGATCCTAATAGTATTTTTTACAATATAACCTTGTCATTAATCGATTATTTTTCTTACTGTTACACATTAATGTAAAATGCATGATCCTATTAATCTAAGTGACAAATTACATTATGTAGATTTGCGTAACTTTGTACAGCACTGTCTCACAGAGTAGAGCAACACTACTGAGAGATATCGTAATGCCTTGACGCTCTTCCCCCCTCTGGTGGCTGGAAATAAAGCTGCAATAATCTTGCATTTCGGCACAAACATTTGTCAGTCTAGTTTTTTATGTATATTTATTTAATATGCAAATGTGATGCATATTAAATCAATATTAAAATAAAAAAATATTTTATTATATTTTATTGTTGATTTACTGTATTATAATACAGTAAAACAACAATATTGTGAACTATTAATATAGTTTAAAATACTGTTTTCTATTTTAACATATTTTAAAATGTAATTTACTCCTGTGATGGCAAAGCTGAATTTTCAGCATCATTACTCTAGTCTTCAGTGTCACGTGATCCTTCAGAAATCATTCTAATATGCTGATTTGCTGCTCAAGAAACATTTCCTATTATCAATGCTGAAAACAATTTTTGCTGCTTAAACTTTTTATGCAAACCATGATACACTACTTAAAATTTACAACTTTACAAACTTTATTGTTTGTACTATGGAATATGTTTCTAACACTCTCAGTATGTGTGCATGCAGATGGAGGTATTTCATATTAGACTCATAATAAATTCATATAAATGCTCAGATCTTCTCTAAAAGAACCAGATCAGTCAACTGGTCAAACATCACATTTACATCACAGCAGTTCTTTACCAGTTGTCTGAGATTATATAAAAATGGTTCTAATATTTCACAATATTATTATTATTATTATTTATTTAATTTGTTTTTTTTACTGTTTTAATCAAATGAATGCAGATTTGGTGAGCATTTTAACTATTCGTTCTTGTACAATTTGCAGAATATACAATTTAACAGCATCCAAAACTGCATAAGCTGATATCCAGTGGGATTTAAATGACAGAAATATACCTACCATTGTCTACTATCCAATACACACCTGCTTGAGGATCTGCTTTGGGCAAAGGTAGCACACTTGTGTGCAGGTAGACTATTTCTCCATCTCACAGGAAAAAATAGCAAAACGCGAGACTGATTAACCTCAGGTTCTATAAGCCACCATCATTTAAACTTTGCATCAGATCCAGGACTGTTAGCCTATGTGATCATGTTCATAATAAAACTTGTACTTTCTGTAACTGTTCAACATACCCCCAAGAAACTAATGTGAGTTTGAGACAGCATTCTTTAAAATCTAAGCAAGTAAGTCTTTCAGCACAGATGGTCAGAGAGAGAGAAAAAAAAACTGATATGAAAGGTAAACAGACATTTAGTGTATATTTCATAGGCATAGGTCTGCTGGTACAGTAGATGGCGATATGTGCGTTATCCCTCATCTCATGTTACACAAGAAGAAGACACGCGATCTTGACAACGTAGCAATGTTTCTTTCCTGAACGTCTTTCTGGTGTCAGTGTGTGTGTTTGAACTCTTGCGGCTATCGCTCTGTCCTGTGTGTGTTTGTGTGTTATCTGAGTCCTGAGAGGGAGGACGTCCCGTTCAGGGCCATAAACGGCTCCAGTGACCAGCGTTTGGTCTCGAGTGGCGACGTGTACAGGAACTGCGCGATGAGCTGCACATAAACAGTCGCTCAAGGTGCTTTCAATACCGCAGGCCACTGCCTTCTCTTCATTCATCTGATATTTTATTTTTGGAAAGGACCGTTCAAACGTACAGGTAGGTAGCTTGTTATTTATTTCCGTTCACAAGCTGCATATGTATTCGTCCAGACAGGTGTTGTTAGATTATGTGCTAATTCATATTCTGTTCTGAGTAATATTGGGCTCAAACTAATAAATTAATTGCTATAACTCTGTCAGTCCATCACGACCTAAAGAAGTCTTTGTATTTGATCTTATTTGATTTGAGGTTTACTGTAAATAAGTAATTTTTCAGTAGCAGATTGCACAGTCTTATTTGAATATGTTGAAGCCTGCTTATTATTTGTGCTTTAATGTGTTTTTATTCTATTTGCAGTGTTTGTACAATTGTTTGTGACGTTCAAGCAGTAAAACCATGTCTAACCGGAGAAGACCTCAGCCTGGCCGCTTGTGCGCCTCAACTTTGGCAGTATTTGTGATGCTGGCTTTGAATGTTCAGGCCAGGCCAGCAAATATATCAGCGTTAAAAGACAAACACCCCAACAGCAAAGAGGACAATGAGATCCTTCCACCTGACCATCTGAACGGTGTGAAGATGGAAATGGACGGTCACCTCAATAAAGACTTTCATCAGGAGGTGTTTCTGGGGAAGGAGATGGAGGAGTTTGAGGAGGACTCAGAGCCCAGGAGGAACAGGAAGAAGCTAATTGAAATCTTTACCAAGTATGTGTACAGCTGTGGAAACAGTGCGATTTTCCCATGATGTGCTTATGTGTCATTCTAAAAGCATTTCTAGTTTAACCCAATGAGCAGTGAGCAATTATAGTAAGCTGTGATGAAACAGAAGTAGTGATAAGATCTTTTTTTTTTCTGTATTGTGACATACATTTGAGCAAGCTTACAGTCAAAAGGAACAGGGTTTAAAAAGACAACATGATTGAAGTCCTGCATACAGTCTGGTATCTTTGTCAGAAGATTGACTTGTGATATTTTGATTAAATTACAAGCTAAAAAAAATAATTTAATAAAAAAAATATAATAATAAAAATATTGTTCACATTAAGATGCATGTAGAAAACAAAGTGAATTTCTATTTCATGCTAACTTTAAAAACAATCAAGCATATGCATTAAGCAAATGTTTGGTTACTTTAAACTGTTGATGCCAAAAATATCTTTGAAAAAAATGCAGTTTTTTAATTGTCTAATCAAACCTTTACTTTCTGTTTCTAGGGTGGATATTAATAAAGACAGGAGTGTCAGTGCGAAAGAAATGCAGCGCTGGATCATGGAGAAGACAGAAGAACATTTTCAGGAGGCCGTTAAAGAAAACAAGCTCAGTTTTCGTGCCGTAGACCCTGATGGGGATGGTAAGTGGATGTTGTAATTTACACCCATGCCATAATGAAATGATATGTCAAGTAGAGATATGTTAAATCAGATTTCTGGTAAGTTTAAACATGATTTGTAGTTATAAATGTTTCCTGTGTTTCACAGGAGCAAAATCATACGTATATTGTTTTTGACATCTGCCATGATGATTTCTTAACACTTAACAATGGTCTTGACTGCCAATTTGTCAAATTGCGCTCTCTCAGGACATGTAACTTGGGATGAATACCGTGTGAAGTTTTTGGCCAGTAAAGGTTTCAATGAAAAAGAAGTGGCTGAGAAGATAAAAAACAATGAAGAACTGAAAGTGGATGAAGAAAGTAAGTTGTAATGTAGAAGAAGCATTTGTCAAATATGGTCTAGTACTCATAACAAAGCCTTTTCTAATGATATGAATAAAATATGGCCTCACTACAGCTCAGGAGGTTCTGGAGAGCTTGAAGGATCGCTGGTTCCAGGCAGATAACCCTCCAGCTGACCAGCTGCTAAATGAAGAGGAGTTCCTCTCGTTCCTGCACCCAGAGCACAGCAGAGGCATGCTGAGATACATGGTCAAGGAGATCGTCCGAGATCTTGGTAATCTTAAATTTATGCCTGAGAAATGCCAACACAAATTCATTGTGATTCTTAATTATAAGCGAACCCTATATGTTTCCTAAACAGATCAAGATGGCGATGGAAAGTTGACTCTTGCTGAATTTATCTCCCTCCCCATGGGAACTGTGGAGAATCAGCAGGCCCAAGACATCGATGACGACTGGGTTCGTGAAAGGAAGAAGGAGTTTGAAGAAGTCATTGATGCGAACCATGATATGATTGTAACCATGGAAGAGCTGGAGGTTGGTCCTCTTTTATCAGTGCTGTTAAAGGTTAATAACACTTTTATAGCATCTAATTTGAATGTATATCTGGATGTACACGTATCCCACAGGAATACATGGACCCTATGAATGAGTACAACGCCCTGAATGAAGCCAAGCAGATGATTGCTGTGGCAGATGAGAACCAAAACCACAACCTGGAACTAGAGGAGATCCTTAAATACAGCGAGTACTTCACCGGCAGCAAACTCATGGACTATGCCCGTAACGTACATGAGGAGTTCTAAGACAAGTCTTTATGAATAAGAATAGCATGTATATATCCCTAAAGTGTCGCAAGGATGATCTTTGCTTGCTTCCCAGACTGGGATCAACAAGTGCATTTGGACATGTTTGTAAATGTACAAAACCTCAAGCCACAAAACCTTCTGTTATGTTGCAATACGCAGATATGACATTATTAAGACTTTGCTTTGTAATGTCATAGATTTCCATTTGAGCCCCATAAAGTTCCATATAATTAATTTTATACACTTTGTCACTTTCATCAGGTGTTTGAGTGTTGATAATTAAGAGAAATGTCTGTATATGAGGAATTGGTGAGGGGAAAGATTGTTTTCCACATGAAGGTGGAATTTATTTAAAAAAAAAAAATAATTAAAAAAAATAGAGTAATGTAAATAATGCTGTTATTTGGAGTGCCATAATATATAAATGTATTCACATTTTGGGTGGGTTGCTTTTGACAGGGGTTGAGCTTCCTGAGATGTGTTATTTCCAAAGATGACGAGCCAGCAAAATGATTTAGGGTGATAATTTTGTGAAAACTGTAACATACAGAACTATATATAGCACTTCTATTTGAGATCTCATCATTAAATGCAAAAATGCAGTGAAAAAGTCTAGTTAAGGAATCATATTAACTGAGAGTTCATAGGATAATTACTCCGTCCAGATGTGACCTATTTGCACATTGAAAAGTTTTTAAGAACCCCATTATGTCATAATTGTATATAGCTTGCATATTATTATTTTATTACTTTTAAGAATTCAGTTCACCCTGTTACCTCAGCAGCCTCCTATAGTCAGTGTAATAGAGCATCTTATTCCTTGATGACACTGAAGTTTCTCCATTGTCATCTGTATTGTAAAAAGTCATTCAAAGTGAGTTAATTTAAACATAAGAGAAATGCTTTGAGAGGAATTATATTATTAGGAACTATAATTTACCCTTTTGAAATTGCTATGAAAAATGGAAGGACCGATTCATGTATTTTCTGTATTTGAGAATAAACTTTTATTAAAATACACATTTGCCTCATGAAATTAGGCTAATGTGTCCTATTGACTGTGTGCATATAATTGAGCTCTAGTTTTGGTGTTGATCATTTTTGAGCATGCTTTAGTAATAGTTTAATATATCAATTTTATTTTATTTTGCTATATGAATTATTAATAACTGGCTTTTTGGATTCTATTGTGTGTTTATTGGATGTTAAAATATGAGCTGCTAATGTGTTCAGAATTATCCTTGTTCATTGACTGATCATATATTACATTCATCCTGTGGAAATTAAAGTAACTGCTTAAAGTAAAAAAAAACACTGAGTGCTGTTAAATGCTGTTACATTATATTGAAATAATATATAACACATAATATATGATACTGCTATTCATAATCAATGCATGAAATCTACATTACCTTTTAAATTACTCAAATTACTTATGTCGTGAAGACTATTAACATTTAATCTTTCCTGACATTTAAAACATGTTTCAGACTGTAACAATCAGGCTGATTTTTATTATTATTATTATTATAAATAAATGAAAGTGCGTGTCATTATGCATTCTTAGAATCAATTTTAGAGTAAATATTCTCCATAAAATCTAGTCATGTTAAGAACTACTGTGATGTTCCTATCCGTGTGTTTAAAAAAAATAAAACTTTTTGCGTTTTGGATGAAGGGGTGTGATGCACAGTATGTACTGTAAGTAATTGTAGTTCAATATACTTAAGTATTATTTTAGAAACATTAAACTTCATTAACTGACTTGTATTTTTACTCAGTTTATGAGGTACAAATATACTTTTTACACCTTAACATTTTGCTTAGACATTCCTGTTACATATTGATCATTATCTGGTGGATTACAACTTAAAGCTATCTTTATATTATCATCTTGCCAAACAAACGGCAAAATCACACTCCTAGGAATTAAACTACGGACTTTCACTCTTTACACTCCTTGTAAAGAGATATGATTTCATGATTAAAATTTACTTTTAATTTTGTAAGTACTTTGAAAAGTAAAATGTTTTACTTTCACACAAATAAGTTTTTATTTATTTATCTTTTTTTTTTTTTTTGGAGCTACTTAATTAAAAAAATTCAAAATTTTCACACAGTCCATGATTTTTTTACACTACTGGTCCAAAGGCTGAACTAATTAAGATTTTAAAAATGTTTTTGAAGGAAGTCTCTTTCAGTAATATCAAACAGTAATATTATTACAATAAAAAACTATCATCTATTTTTTTATATATTGTAAATTATAATTTATTTCTGTGATTGCAAAGCTGAATTTTCAGCAGTCACATGATCTTTCAGAAATCATTCTAACATGCTGATTTACTGCTCAAGACACATTTCTTATTATCAATGCTGAAAATATTTGTAGTAAGAAATTAATACTTTCATTCAGCAAGGATGAATTAGCCTACATTAATCATAAGCGACAGTAAAGACATAAATAAGGTTACAAAAGATTTCAAATATGCTGTTCTTTTGAACTTCCTATTCATCAAAGAATCCTGAAAAAAAAGTTTCCTCAAAAATATCAAGCAGCAAAAATGGTTTCCAAAACTGATAATAATAAGAGCCATTAACAGTAATTGACGATAATATCTGAGCACCAAATCAGCACATTAGAATGATTTATGAACGTGAATATCAGAATCCTTTATATCACTCATTATATGGATATTAATTTGACAATGGCTATTTTCTTGGTTTGCTGTATAGTTCTTGTTGTTGCTGTTTTTGGCTGGTTCAGTTCCTGTTCCTGGAACATGCAAAGCAGATCACATCCTGTTTAAATGGAGATGGTCAAAAAAAAAATTAGAGTTGATTTAATTGTTGATTAGTACATTAAATGTACTAATTATTAGAAATTATTATAATTTTTGCATTATACTTCTGCAATTTTTTAATTTGCACTTGGCATTGTGGACTGTGAATATCATTTGCTATTATGACAAATTGCTTGCTATGATCCTCATTTGCAAGATGTTTTGAATTAAAATTAACTAAATATACACATTGAAAACACGTACAACTGCTCATAGAACTAGTTTGTAAATCATTTCACAATAAACGGTCTACTATTTTTCGCTTTTTCATTTAGGCCTAGTGTAACCACAAGGAGGCGGTAAAGCGTCAAAAATCACAGACTGCTGGAATGAGCATATGTGCCTCTGAACTCTAAGACCCTAATAAATATTACTACATGTTCTTTACACATATGCCTTGCAAAATCCAGTTTACCTCCAGCTATTACTTGTGTTCACCTTAAAATTCATGCACAGCAGCAAGAATTTTTGCAAGCTTGACACATGCATGTCACTTCCACGCTCAATGCATCTAATGAGCATCCAGCTGGCAATCTTTAAATTATTAAAAGAAGTAAGAGTCTCTTTTCTGTCCAATACATAAAACCGTCCCAAATGCTGAAGTTCTAGCAAAGCTCTACTATAGGGTGTGGCATTGTGTAAAGAGCAGACAGACGGGTTTCAAGTACGGTGGTGGTAGAGAGAGAGAGAGGGGTTTTTTTTTTACTGCTAGAGACTGTTATGTAAGGAGGGAGAGTCTTCCCACCTCCCCTCTCTGTTTTTGTTTTTCTCAATGAGCCAGGCTCTCCCTGACGCAGGCCCCTGCGCCTGTCCACTAGGCCCCTTTCCTGGAAACAGAGCCTGGCAGGGGCCACTCAGGGGCAGGTTTGGGGGGGAGAGAGAGAGTGATTGTGGGAGGGGGTCTCCTTCCCCTTCCTGCAAATCACATGGCTCCAGACTTGAGTCTGAGCCTTACAGAAACCTCAGATTTGGTCAATCTGGGCACAGCTCTCGTTGAGCATATGTGTTCGGGTCATTGAGTGCATGGACCGTAAGTCACTGAGGGTGGGGGACTCTAGGCAGGATTAAGTAGTTTATATCCTGTTCACTGATTATTGATATGTACAAAGAGTCTGAAGACTGAATGAATCCTTACGATATCTCAGGATTTCAGCACTGAAAAAACCCATGTTCATATGTTGCGATTTGATAGACTGTTTTACGTGCATCTTTTAAAAAAATATTTTATTAATAATTATTATATTTAATGCAAGGCAAGTGTTATTATATTGACATGTATTATTAGTTATTTATATTATAATACTTAAATTTAATATAAAATTGTATATTCTATTTTTTTTATAATTATTATAATTATTATTAGTAGTAGTTAGTAGTTACTGCATTTTATTGGCCTACTCTTCAAATGTTTAAAATAATTAAAATGTTATGTTTTTGAAAAAGGTCTCATATGCTCTCCAATTAATGCTTTGTTTATTTTGTCAATAACACAGTTAAAACAGTAATACTGTTAACTATTATTACAATTTTAAATAACTGTTTCCCATTTTAATATATTTTAAAATGTCATTTATTCCTAGTAAAGCTGAATTACGCCATTATTCCAGTATTCAGTGTCACATGATCCAGTCTAATATGCTGATTTAGTGCTTAGTTAATATCAATTATTACTGGTGCTCAATTATTAAAAGTTCTCATTAGTATCAATGTTAAAAAAAGTTTTTTTCTACTTAATAATATTTGTGGAAACCATGACACATTTTTTAGGATTCTTTGTAAAATAGAAAGTAAACAACATTGATTTTTTTATTTATTTTTATTTATTTATTATGTTACTTACCTAGTAGTGTACCATGGCTTTTTTCAGCATTTATAACAATAAGAAATGTTTTTTGAGCATCAAATCAGCATATTAGAATGATTTCTGAAGGATCATGTGACACAAGACTGGAGTAATGACTGCTGACAATTCAGCTTCATCATTAGGAATAAATTCTTAAAATATATTCAGATTAACATTAACAGTTTAAATTGTAATAACATTTTACAATATTACTGTTTTTTTTACTGTATTTTAGATCAAATAAATGCAAAATACTTAATATTACATACGTAAAAAAATACTTTTTTCAAAAACGTTTCAAAAACAACTGCCAGATTTTGAATGGTAGCGTATATTTATAATAAACTGAAAGCATCTGATCTGTATGTTGAAGAGCTTGACCGTTTTCTTGTTTGCTTGTTTGCTTGTCTTGAAATGTACAACACAGATGGTTGAGTGTTAAGGAACAGGTTCTAATTTCGCTCCCTCCTTGTTCAAGGCACCAGTCCAGAATTGTAACCTTATAAAAACACAGCAATTAGGTTGCCCTTTTGGGTTAGGGCAGGTTCTAGGATTACCGTTTGGGTTTAATGAACTTTTTGGAGGCAGGTACAACTCCATGATGTTACCTACAGATTTACAGAAGGGATCTACTTGACTCAAGAAGATATTTGAGAGGAAAGTTGTTAAAAGTAATTGTCCCAAAATAGTTACATTTGCTTAAAATGTACTCACCATCAGGGCATCCAAGATGTAGATGAGTTTGTTTCTTCATTGGAACAGATTTGGAAAAATGTTTGCATTACATCACTTGCTCACCAGTGGATCCTCTGCAGTGAATGGGTGCCGTCAAAATGAGAGTTCAAACAGCTAATTAAAAACATCACAATAATTCACAATAATATTAATCCACACTACCTTTTACGTTTAAACCAAATATGAGTCAATAATCCATTATAATGCTTGATCCAGTGAAAAAGTCTATCCCCTGTTGTCCTCCCATATCAAAATCTACCAATACATTTGTTTTTGTTTTTTTTATGTTTTCACTTGTAAACAATGCTTGACCTGTGCATATTTCTCTCCTGATTATCAGCTGGTTGGTCTCTCATTCTGACGGCACCCATTCACTGCAGAGGATCCATTGGTGAGCAAGTGATGTAATGTTAAATTTCTCCACATCTGTTCAGAAGAAGAAACAAACTCATCTACATCTTGGATGACCTGAGGGTGAGTACATTTTCAACAAACTTTTATATTTTTGGGTGAACTATCCCTTTAAGAGCCAAATATTGGTTCTGTTAGAGTCTTTGCACACACTTTTGCTCGTTATGTATTGTAAATTTAAATGCTAAGAAATTAAATGAATAATGGAAATGTCATGTTTATGCTTTTCTCTTGTGAAAACAAATTAAACAAAAGGACAAACATACTTTAATCATTAGAATTTAATTGTGAAAAGCCTCCATAAATGCTTTTTATGATTATTTGCACCTTGAGTGACTGTCAGGAAGAGGTGTTAAAGCTTCTGTAACAAAAGCTTTGGTAACACTTTAGTTTATAGGGAGTTCTTACTATTAACTTATTAGCATGCTTATTGGCATATTAGCATACTGGCTGTTTATTAGTACTTATAAAGCACATATTGATGCCTTATTCTGCATGACCATATTTTAGATCCCTTAATCCTACCACATACCTAAATTTACTCAGCAATACCTTACTAACTATTAATAAAAATAAGCAGCAAATTAGGATTTTATTGAGGTAAAAGTCGTAGTTAATAGTTATATGACAATGAGTCCCCAAACTAAAGTGTGACCAAAGCTTTCATTTACAAAATTTTCACAGGCTGAAAATTGTAGTTATAAAAAAGCAAATTTTGTTGCTATTTATGAAGCAGAATTTATTATTTTACCATAAAAACATATTTTAATGTTTTATTATATGTTTTATTATCTTCTTTTTTGTTTTTAAATGTTTGAAATATGGTTTGATATTATAATGCATTGTAAACAAAATGGCTTTTTTTGTGATTCCATGCCTTCCGCTGCAGAGTTGCAAAAAAAAAAAAGAAAAAAAAAAAAAGCAGAACATGGAGCTCTCCCGCTTACACTTATTTTTGTCACATATCTGACATCTGCACAACTTCCACATTTCTAAAACTAGGAATGTAAACAGTGGTACCATTCTTGTTTATGTCTTGGTTTTGTGGTATAGAATTGGTCCCATTTGGGAATAGTCAGGAATAGATCTCCAACATAGGAGTTCTGGCCAGTAGCTACTCAGACTCGTAAAAACTATGCCTGTTATCCTTTTATCATTTACATTTACCATTCTCTACCTTTGTTCCTATGATTAAAAGAAAAAAATGGATAGAAACACAGAATTTAGAAAAATAGAATGAAGGAGCATAGCATTCATTTCTCATTGTTTGCAAACAAATTGGATGCTATACAATAATTAAATTAACACCTGGGTTGTGGAAGGCATTATACAGGGCAATTCAGTTTTCATAATTCAGAAATTATGCATATATATTTTTTCACACAGCTGTCCACTGCAGTTTTACAATGATGCTTTTTCTGACCAACTGTTTCATATCATGAAACATTATCAAAGCAAACAAGTTCTTATAACATGGTTTGTGAAGTTTGATTATTTTGTTCATTTTTAATTATGTTAAAGTTTAATGACCTAATTAATGAATTGATTTTAGTGATATCATACTCCAAGTATTTTACATTAAACTTGCATTAATTTGAGCAAATAAAATACAACATTTAGCACTCAATAAATATACATAAACGACTTTGAATAATAATTTAATAACTTGATTGTGCTCTAGTTTATTTATTTGTTAATGAACACACTAAAATGCCACTTTATTAATCATCGTCTTATAATTTTGGACTATTTTTTTTTTTTATGTTTGTTTGATTAAATTACCTTTTTTTTGGCACAGAATCCGCAGGTTATTTGAATTCTGCAATGATAACACAAACAGATATTTTGAATTGATCAATATATAGCCTTAATTAATCCACTTTATCATCATCGCAACTACAATGATGTTGAGGAGGATCAGCAGAAAAATGATTAGGTGGATCAGGTGTGATGCATTTTTAAAACCTGAGATTTTTTCCGATATTACCCGTTCATTCGCGTTACTCACTTCCTTTGCAATTTCCTCATTATTAAATTAGCATTCCGCCACTGCAATTTAGATTTAATATGACCGCTTCTGACTACTGATTTGCGACAAAACCAGCACTGGAATGTTTTCGGTGTGGAGTGTGCAGAACAGAAGAATGCTTCAGCTACTCCCACTTCCTGGAGATCCAATCCGAAACGACCAGCTGTTTCAAGGCGCCCCTGCGAGTCCGTCCAAAGCAAAACAATACGCGGAAAAACATAAAAATCGTCAATTATCGTCTACTTTCGCGTCTTATCTTCTTAAATTTGACTTCTGAGCGAATTGGTCGTGTCTTTTTCAAAAATACTATTTTGGATATAGCCCAGCTACGGAGTTGTTTATCTGTAGTAAGGGGAACTTGAAACCGTCCTTGCCCCATGTCCTCGGTTGTTTTTCTTCTTTCGCCTGGATTCTCCATGTTGTTGGAGAAAAAGTGAGGGCTTTACCTAGACTCGAGGGGGCTATGGATAAATATACAAGCGATAAAGTAAACCGAGACGCGAAGCCTAGAAAATAGCAGATAAGAGAAAACAAAACAAAGTGTCATGCCCCTCCCATGTGGAAGAGAATAGAAGGCGGGAATAAATAAATATCAAAATATTTTGTCGCCGTAGGTTTGAGATATTTTTGCGCGAACGGAAATTATTCATTTCAAGCGTCGCTAGCTTTTAATGCCACTAAATGCGGACCGACTGTTTGTCGCTGGAAAAGGTCGGTTGGACGTTGAGGGCTGTGCGTTTGTTAGATGGAAAGTTCTATCATCACTCAAGTGCAGAGAGAGGATTCTCGGTTGTCTTCGAAGACAGGTAGGCAACGCACTGCCACATGCTAAACGGTGATGTTTTAGCGCTGTCAACTCTTTCTGGTCTGGCTTTATCGCGTCGCGTTGTTCGATGCGCGATTCGAACGTGTTCGACGCTCGCGCTGTGTGACAGTTATTTGTCATATCGAGCTGATTGACATGTCACAGTCGCGAGCGGAATTCGTTAAGTTCAAACCGTTGGAACTTAACGAATTCCGCTCAGTACGGCGAAATGTAAATCCGCTCAGTATATTGTATATGGTTTAATAACGAAGAATACATGTGTAACTTATTTTACCATGTACATGCTTTGCTGTTGCAGTCAGGCATTGCTGAATGTTTACGTAATATGTTGTTTTTTTTTTTGAAAGAATTTCAGACGACGTGTAACGTTAGGAAACGTTGACATGTTTTTCTCTCTGTAATATGCCTTTTTTTCTTCTTTTTATTTGGGCTCCTTAGCGTTTATTAATAAAGTATGTATTATTTGTTTCATTATTTATTTATTTATTGTTCCTTCACACAATAGATGTGATTCTTATGTTTGGACCTTATTTAAACATATAACCAATCCGGCCAAGTTCATTCGCGTTGCATGTTGTTTCCTCTTTTGTCGACGTCGTTTCATCGTTTGGTTAATGGATAATTTGAATGACATGTTGTTTTAACCTTATGCAGATTGGGTTGCAAAAACATTTTCTGTTTAATCGACTTACCTACACTAGCACATCTCACACTCCTACCGACGTTAAACTACACAAAACATCGAGTTGAAATGTAGAAAAACATCGGCCTAATGGAGAGCGCAAGGTGCCGCGCTGGAATGCACAACACACCCCTCAGCACACGCCCTCCATCTGCCGCGCGACGCTACGGTTACACGCGCAAACCTTAACGGTTAATGAAGGCCTTATCTAGACGTTTACCGAGGAAAGGCCACGGTGTTATGCGGAAAATTACATAGTAACCATTTTGTAACCCCTTACTACCTGGCGGGCGAGTCTATCTGCTCACTGTTTTGACGCGCAGTTCGTACCAGTGTTTATCGTGACTCTTGTAAATATGCGCAGAGCTGTGCGCTTATTATAGATCTGACGCAAAAACGATATAAACACCGGTCGTTCTACTATGACCGTACTTCACTGATGTCAATTCGGGTATTATTTCAGATGTTTACGATCTCTGGATTAGTGAATTACGAGCAGCCATAATGTTGGGAAAATAGCCAAGCCTAGTCTGCACAATTTCCTTGAAGACCGCTTGAACTCCGTTTGTACTCGCTGGCATAAAGTGTGCAGTGTGACTTTTTTGTTTGTGGCTGTAACACCAAAGGCTCTCAGAAATGATGGTGTTTTGGTTGTGAATATATGTGTGTGAGACAATAATATTAAAAGGTTAAATCAGTTTACCAGTATAGTTTAAAACATATGTGCTGATTAGCTTCTAAGACATAAACTTTGTATTTATGATGTTTTGAAAATCATTTTATGCAAATATTCAGACTCAGTAACTCTGAAACTATCAAGTGGTGCAACCCAGTAAAAAGCACTGAAATAGTTTCTTTTCACGTAACGTGAGTGTACTCTGTTCAAAAACATTTTCAGTGTTTTTCAAGGTAAAAATATAATGAATTTTTGAGTCATAAATATTTTTTAAAAATGCTTAAAAAGGTCAAAAATATATAAATATAAAAATACATATATAATGTGTTTTTTAACAAACTAAATGGCTATAATTCACACTTGTCAGGGTCTAAAAGGGTCCTCTGTACCGTGACATGACAACAAAATGGCTTCCTGCTTGTTGTTATGCCACACTGACTTTGATTTGTCTGTCAGCAGTTTTTCAAATATTATTTTGAAGAAACAATAACAAATATTTATTTACTATTGCTTTTACTACCAATTCTTTTTTCAAGAATTGAATCCTTTTAATAAAATTATTTTCTTTTTTAATTTCTCCAGACAGCTAAACTATGTAGACATTTTAGACCAGAAAATATCAAAATAATGTTAATTCAGCATCTGAAAATATTATAGAAGCCATATGCAAGTCATTTCTGTATGAACTGCATTTCTTAAAGTGTTTTTGAGTAATTTAATAGATCTGTACAAGTCACGTCATTGACCCCTAAACCAGATACCAAATGCTAAGAATGTTTGCAATGTTCATGTAAAGTTTTGTATGTCTTTGCTATAGAAGCTTGTGGAATTAGATTAAATGTTGATTAAAGTGGTATTCAAATCAAGCAAGGATTCGATTTTAGAAATGTATTAATGTAGACAGTTATGTCTCATTTTGTCATTAGCTGAATATCCATCGGTATCCAGCTGTGGTTTAGTTTAATGTACATCATAACATCAAAATGTAATTCATAAATAAAGGCAATAAAAGCAATTCTTAGTTTAAATATAAAGGTAATCCAGTATGGATGTTTTTCAGCAACTGATACTGAGGCTGATATGTAGAGATAAGGCTGACAGACTGCCGATATAAAGCCAATATATACAGCAAATGAGACCTACAGAAAATTGCAGTTATATATTAAATATTTGAAAACACAAAATATGCACTCGAGTAGCAGATAATCTGAAAATCATCAAATTAAAAAAATATATCAGGTGTGTTGATCACTATTAAGTCACTGTATATGTGCTTCAAGAGCTCAGTGAATTTTCATTCTAAGGATTATTTTTTAAATCAGATTTTGAGATACTTGAATGCATTAGAATTGTGTTTAGATTAGTGCTCAGACAGCAATCTGAATGCCTGAAAAATAGCTTCCATATGTATTGATAATACGATATGTGTAAAACTGGTTTGAGCAAATCTAAGACATTTTGTCTAGGAAAACATTGCTGCCGTTATACCAGTGTTTTCTGATCTTCACCTATTAGATGCAACACAACTGAGAAAAAAATAATAAGACCTTGTTGTTGTTTTCTTAACAGATTCCTTAGACTCCAGTTACACACAATCCCTTGAAACTCAAATCCGTGCTTGCCATTTAATTCACCTTGGAGATCTTTATAATCTAGGAAAATAGATGACAATTCACTGAGGATGAAATTATAAGGTTTCTTTTATTCAGCAGTTAAACTGTTTTTTTGGTAAATTGATCAAAAAGCACACACACACACACACTATCTCATTAGATTAGGTCTGAGCAGAAGTGTAATAGCTAGAAACCCTGACCACTTAAAAGCTTCTAGCAGAACCTTTGACGGTTCTTAACAAAACACCCTTTCCAGTCCGCTCTAAATGCTCGGCAGTATCGCTCCATCCTCATGTGAAAAATGTTTTCAAAAAAGTGCATTTGAATTGATGGATACATTTTCCTTGTACTCCATTTCCTGAGTCTTTTTGTTAAGCAGGGCGTTATCAGCGAGTGTACAGATGGGCAAATACAGCACAGAGTAAATGATGACGAAGGAGGCCATTTTCTCTCATCCTCCCTCTGCTGTACATGCTGCTCGTATGTTACATAAGATGATTCCTATGGCTACATAAGCTCCCATAGGGAACGAGAGGGGGAAAAGATGCCTGGGATCAGCCCCTGCTCATCATCACAGTCAATTCCTTTAGCTGAGAAAAAATTAAAAAATTCATTAGTAGTACTGAAGTTACATCACCATAGCAATAAAAAACAGATTCTAATCATTGCATGGCGCACTTTCATGCTGCGAGAGTTTTTTTTTTCTTCTTGGGAATCTCAACAGGCATGTCTGAACAAAATCATGTTTCACTTACATGCAGATATTTGCAAGCAAAAATATGCAAGGAGCCCCTCGGTAATGCACAACAAAGCCCGCTACAGATGTCGTGTTACAAAACATAGCTCTTATTTCTTGGTCTTGTTTCTGCCAGACTCTCCTGTGATGAAATGGCAGAAGCCGTGTGTGAGTGCGTTAGAGTGTGTGTATGTTTTGCTCCGAAGGTACAGCTGAAATGTGTGGGCTTTCCCGCCCTCTGAGATTATATAACATATACCAGCCGTGGCCAGCAGTCTCATTTAAAACAGATTTTCTCTTTCTTTGCAACGTGTGCCATCTCTGGAGAGGGGCGGCTGAGCATTTGGTCATTTTGATGTTGATAGGCGCCGTATTTACTGACGAAAACATACATTTCATTCCAGTGCTCTGAATTATTTAAGAGCTCTGTCAAGCCTCAGTGGTGCATTTGTTGTAGATGTATCTAGCTGACTGGCAAATGTGAATTTAAGTTTCTGTTTGTCGTCTATTGGAGACTACAGTGGTTCATTTGAAAATATTTATTAACATAATGCACTCTGGGTGGGGTTTGACAGTAGCACTTAGTGGGATTCAAGTGGGATTGTTTATAAACCACACAACATGAGCCTTTTTATGCTATGTTTATGCAATACAATTATCAGCGGGACTAATATATGCAAATTATGCATTTGAAAAAATTGCTTTGTGTTCAAACAGATCAGGTGAATAAAAGCTCGCCTCAGAAACCTGGGAGTAGGAATATCTTCAAAAAGCTCATCTGTTGCCTTCGAGCTCAAGATGCCCAACTGCCAACATCACCTACCCATGATGCCTTGCTAGCGCCTGAGGACAATGGGACCGTTGCCAAAGTATTATAGGAATCATTAATTAACACTGTCACTTTTTTGTTCTAGTTTATTTTGTATCATTGAAACAAATAAAGAAAGAAACATTTTAAGGATTAACTAGAAGTAACTGCCAGTCGTTAAATTGACATTTAAAAAAAAAAAAAAAGTAGTAAATTAACAACTGTTAAATAGTTTTATTAATAAAAAATCTTATATAAAATAATTATATATATAATATTAATATATAAAAACTATTTTAATATTATTTTAAGTGTGTGTGTGTGTGGCTAGAAATACAAAATATTACATAAAAATTATTAGAATTATGTATTATAATATGGATGTGTAAAATTAAATGTACTGTTCAAGCAATGAAGGGGCAATGCAATGTATTTTTTTTTCACTCAATCTTTATTTATTCATGTTTTTTTTTTCCCGTTTAACTGCGAGTTAAAAGCCACATGATTAGGAAATAAAAAATATTGATCTGTTACGTCTTATCTGTAGATACCAGGAGAGTGTCTACTGCCAACAGTGACCTCTGAGGACCAGGGGAAGATCTGTGTGGTCATAGATCTGGACGAAACACTGGTGCATAGCTCCTTTAAGGTACACCCAGGTTATTAACACTGATTGATATTGTAAATTTGTCATTTTAAGGAGCTTCATACTGTGTAACTAAGAATAGGTGCATATTTGAAATTTTAGCTGTACAGTAATTATTGTATGTAAACAACAATTATTTGCATGTGAACAGCTGCGTTAATAACAGTTTATCACTCCACTGGTGTTTTTAACTGTATCCACATTGTGTTTCTGTAGCCAATAAGCAATGCAGATTTCATTGTGCCTGTGGAGATTGAGGGGACCACACACCAGGTGAGATCTGATAAATGTTTGTGTATGTGAGAAACAGCAGTAATCCCCTGCCAGTGTGCACTGATTTGGGCCTGAGGAGAGAGTGGAGATGTTGTTGTATATTTAAAAGTGAATGATGAGCGCCATCTGCTGGACTGATGTGAGAACAACACTTCAGATTGTGACATCGCAAGATTGGCCATTAATTAATTTATTTTACTCCAAAAACCTTTATGATTCTTGTCAACTTTTCACAGAAAATCTGCCTTTGGCCTCTGCCTGGTTCAAGTAATCCAGGATAGGTTAGTTCCCACTAGTACGGCCTGTTCTTGATTACTTGTTTCAGGAGGAGGCTACGAGCCACAACACTAGATGGACCTACAGAGCATTTTGTGATTCACTTTATTTATAGAATGTTGCGACTCTAAAGACTCTACGGTTGAATGGTGAATTAAAATCATTGGTCACATAAACAACAACGAACCCATCTGTGTTTTAGGTGTATGTGTTGAAGAGGCCATACGTGGATGAGTTTCTCCAGAGGATGGGAGAACTGTTTGAATGTGTTCTGTTCACTGCCAGCCTTGCTAAGGTATTCAGACATTTATCACATTTAATTGGGAGCTCCGGGAAATAGAAATTCCTCACTAGTGCTGGTTAGTTAGTGTTATAGAGCTATGCTCCTGTAGTGTTAGATTTATTTTCTTCTCCAGTTGTCCTCATTCATGGCTGTGTTAGTATGCAGACCCTGTGACTGACCTGCTGGATCAGTGTGGCGTGTTCCGCACACGCCTCTTCCGTGAATCTTGCGTCTTCTATCAAGGCTGCTATGTTAAAGACCTGAGTCGCCTCGGCCGTGAGCTCCACAAAACCCTGATCCTGGACAACTCCCCTGCCTCCTACATCTTCCACCCCGAGAATGCTGTGGGTTTCACTGTCCTGCCGCTATTTAGCTTGTTTGTTAAAGCCTGCTTTTTAGATTTTCCCTCTTGCTATTTAAAGGGTTAGTTCACCCAAAAGTGAAACCTCTGTTATTAGTTAGTGCCGTGCTGTTCCAAACTTGTAAGACCTTTGTTTATCTTTGGAACACAAATTAAGATACTTTTAATGAAATGACCCTGCATAGGCCCAGAAAGGTAGTAAGGACATCGTTAAAAATAGTCCAAGTAACATCAGTGGTTCAATCTTAATTTGATAAGGCTATGAGACTACTTTTTGTGCGCAAAGAGAAAAAAAAAGACTTCATTCAACAATTCTTCTCTTCCGTCTCAGTCTCTGCAGCGCATTCATGACGTTACCACGACGCATGTGTGTGATGCTGCTGACGCAGGAGTTGGCGTTCTGACGTAGAACCCAGATACGCTGAGGTACTGTCTTGAATGTGCATCGAAGACTGATACAGAAGAGAAGAAATCGTTTAATAAATTTGTTATTTTTGTTTTCTTTGCGCACAAAAAGTATTCTCGTAGCTTCATAAAATTAAGGTTGAACCACTGATGTCACATGGACTATTTTAACGATGTCCTTACTACCTTTCTGGGACTTGAACGTGTCCGTTGCGTTGCTGTGTATGCAGGGTCAGAAAGCTCTCGGATTTCATCAAAAGCATCTTGATTTGTTTCTCGAAGATGAACGAAGGTCTTACGGATTTGGAACGACATGAGGGTGAGTAATTAATGACAGAACTTTTATTTTTGGGTGAACTAACCCTTTAACAACTGTTTATTTTTGCTGTAGTTGACATATCTACAGTGGGGTCCAAAGTCTCATATGCATTATATGTGTATATACTGCCATTCAAAAGTTTGGGAACTGAATTGTTTTTAAAGAAGTGAATACTTTTTAGTCAGCAAGGATGCATTAAACTAATCAAAAATGACAATAAAGACAAGGTTACAAAATATTTCTGTTTCAAATAAATGCTGTTCTTGTTTTGTAATGGCTACTGTAAATGTGTCTGTATGGCAAAAATGTAAAAAATCTAAATAGAAAAGTTATTTATAATTGTAATAACATTGGACATTATTGAACAAATAGTAGCACTGAGCATAAAAACTTTTTAAAAAAAAAACACGATATTTAAATGATTACAAATCTTTGATCGCTAATGTATGTACTATGTTATATAGAAACATATTCTATATATATAGTCTATCAAATATCATGTGTATATTATTAACAAATGTTTAAAAGCTGAACATTTGAAATTATATTGACAAATTTTACAATGTCTTTGATTAAAATGATATTTTGAATATTGGACTATTGGACCCTACAGTATATGTAACAAATTATTGATGTACCACCATCTAAAATGATCTTCATGCTTTTACAATACATAAACCCAGCAGATTAATATTATCCCAAAATGACTATATATTACTTTAAGCCAGTATAGTAGTGATGTATAGTAAATAACCTCTGTGCCTTTAACAGGTTCCTGTACTGTCCTGGTTTGATGATTCAGAGGACACTGAGCTGCTTCACCTCATCCCAGTATTTGAAGAGTTAAGTCAGGCTGACGATGTCTACAGCAGACTCGAACAACTCAGGGGTCCATAATCCCTACACCACCAGACCAGGGCAAACCTCCATGTTGTGTAGCACTGACTGCCAATCACACACGAGCGGCTCATATGACAGGAGACTCCGCCTTCTGACCTGAAAACAAACACGAAAGCTCATAATTCTGCTCAGCACAAAGTATATGCGGTTCTGCTTCGAGGTTTGAGGACCTTAAACCGTTAGAACTGAAGCCAGCTTTGTCTGTCATCGAGCTTGAATTTTGCAATAACAATTTACAGATTTTATATTCCTTTTTTACTCTTCTATTTTTTGTTATTAGCATTTTTTTATGTTTAAAATGACATTATTTGGGAGATTAAAACATAATCTGCGATTATGTTATACAGCTCAGCAAATAACAAAGCACAATAAACTTTCAGGCCAGTCTTTCTATGCAAAGTCCTACCTGAACTCAACCTCACACTTTTTAATCTTTAACATTCATATTCATACTTTAAAGAAAAACTAGTGCTTCTAATGTGTTCCAGATTCAGGCGAAAATGCCACAGGACATGCTATGCCAACATGCTATGCATACTTTTTCCATAAATGCAAATGTGACACCAAGCCCCCATTCATCGTTGTTTCTGATTAGTCGTATTACTTTACACAAGGCCTTGTTTAAATGGCAGTTTTTTTTTTTTACTGTCACTGAGTTGCGTTAACACGGCATTTACCAGTTTATTATCATACCAGTTTTTAACACTGTTTTATGTGAATTACAACTACATGCTTATCTTGACACTTCCTGTATTCAATCTTAAAGTGGCCTTATGTCTGCTTCAAGTGTACATGATGGGGTTTTATGATACGCGAGGGGCAGAATTAACACCACAGAATGAACCAAAGAGATTTATCTTGTTGAGTAATTGTCTTTCTCTCTGCTGTATTTATGCAGACAATTACTTGTACTGTGTATATTTGGTTGAACTTGAATTGTCTGTCTTTGTATGATACTGTCTGTCGACGCAGACCACACACTCCACCTCTGTACTTCATCTTATATTATTTAAACAGGATCATGTTTTTATAAGTTGTTTTTACTGTAGCACAAATATTCAAAATGGCCATGTTTTATATAAAAAGGGCAGATTATTGTCTTTTGTTTAAAAAAAAGAATGCCCGGATAAGATCTGTGTTGCCACGTTTTTGACTTTTGTATTTGCAACAATAAATTTTTCTGTGGAACATTATGTAAATGTTGTCTGCGTATTGTCTTACTGAGCCACTGTAAGCTATTATTAATAATAGTAATAACCTTATACATAGCTGCACAGAATTCAAACAGCATGTAAATAGCATTCAAATTCAAGACATCCACTTCTGAAATGATGAAACCCCACAAAACAAGCATTTGGATTCTTTTGCCTAAAATAATATTCATTCTGAAGCTGTTTGATACCAAATAAGGTGCATCATTATATTTATATTTATATATATAAAATCGTTTCAATCATCTTTTAGGTAACTTGTACATCCTTGTTCTGACCACTAGGGGCAGCAGAATCCAGCTAAGTTTATATGAAAACATCTGTATGTCACATTTTCTGTAATAAATACATCACACAAACATACTTAAAAAGGTTTTATTGAGTTGCATGAGTGATGGCGATTGCTTAGAAAGGAGATTATGAAAACACATTTATGGCTTTTGCAGAACAGAGTGAAAACAAAAATCAGATAGCACCTTATATAAACATTTTACAGATATATTAACAACTTCATCATAAATTCTTTTGTAAACATACCAAACTAATATAAAATATTCCTGACAATTACAACAAAGTAAATAACAAAGGTTATAACGGCAGGCAAATTAGGGAACTACGATAGTAACACAAACTACTTATAAAAAATAAAACAAAAGATTTTGTGTCAAATCAAGAATGACATGCGTATAAGATTGAGGATGACTACAAAGTTATTTTCTCTCTACAAAAATTTTACACAGGCCTGGAAAGACTGTTGGATGACAACGCATATATGCTTGGGAATGTTTCTAATTAGTCTTTTGTTGTGGTCGTTTCGTTAAAAAAAAAAAAAAAAAAAAAAAAACCGCTATTGAGGTCAGCACAGATTAGAAAAGATTGGGGTTGAACTATTAATCTACTAACCTATGGCTTTTTGAGCAACCACTTGAAAATGAAAAGTTTTTTTGCCTGTAATCCATTTTGCAGGATTAGCATCGTCTAACACATGCAACGCATCTTGACTTGAATTGCACCAAAATGCTTTAGGCTGAAGAAATACGACGGGTTTGTGGGGAAAAAAAAAAAAAAAAAAAATCAGGAATATCTGAATTGAGCCCCAAAAACCCTTTTGCTGAGTAATCAACATGAAACCTGGCCCACAGGAGACTAATTTCTAACAGCTGTGAAAAGATGCGTAAGGCAGAGTCAGCATTATTACGTCAACATTAAGAAATCGTCAGCTACCTTTTCAAAATTCGCATGGAACGATTTGATGATTTTTCTCTCATGTCTAGTCAGAACCAAACTGGGATAAAGAAAAATATCCTGGGTTTAAGTTTAAGCTTTGTTTGCTGATTGTAAGCAGGGTGATCCAACAACACAGTTCAAAATTAGGTCACGAGTCACAAGTTTCTTTAAATCGTTGCAAAACAAAGGTAATGTACACAAAAAACAAGTCATGGCCAGATCCGGAGAACAAACTAACCTAGAGACGCACAGCGAGACACGTACACAAAGTCAGGCACAGAACATGTTTGAACAAAACTTAAAAGGAGAAACCAATAAAAGGTGGTCTTGTCTTACCACACTATTCAAAGAAAATAAATAAATAAACGTAAATAATAATTCACTGTGGAACACTGTAGCTCTGTCTTATATGGATCGCACTTACTGTATGTTGCTGCTACGAGGGTTTTTTTTTCTTTAAACACAATGAATCAAAAGTCTACAGCTGATGCAGTTTTACACAGATGCGTTTTTCTTTTTTCTTTTTCATGAAATATGCATATTAAATTAATTGAAAATCACATATATTAACATTCACTTTTCAATAACTTTACACAAATGTTACCAAAGAGTGTGTGCACTGATGTTGCATGAGAACCAGAACATTCTGTGAGATTAAAAACTGGAAGACTGTCGCGATGAGCTCAGATTCATCCTTGAAACGTAATTTATGGATAATATAAGTCGAACGTTACTACTTTTGCTACCACTTGAAACAGAGAACACGAATGAGATGATCGAGTTGATATAATGGGCTAAAATGACACCACCACAAACACACTGTAAAAGTCTTCCTTCTTCCAACCATCAGGATAGAAACGTGGGTATTTCGTGGGTAAAGTGTGGCGTGGGATTTTCTTCGGTCCAAAAAAAATGGGTTATCCTGCAAGTATCCACCTTTGAAAAATATCTGAAGTGTCACGAGAATCGGGGGTTACAAAAAGGTTGTACCTGGTTATCATTCAGTTCCTTTTGAAAACACTTCAGCCTTGACTACCACACGAGGACAGGCTGTCATAGAGGGAATCGCTCAGGGACTCGGGGGTCTCCAGAACCTGGGGATGGCTTGGAGACAGGCCGTCGTCAGGTCTCTCTCTCACCAACTCCAAACCGGAGTCCCTCACCATGTCTGGGTTAGCGGGAATGCGGCTTTTGCCTCTACGTGCCTGACCAGGTTGAGGAAGACTTCTCGGGTCTCCCTCACGGCTGGCTACTGAATCACTAGTCTTGTTGCGCTGCAGGGAAAACAGGTCCAAAAAAATGCAGTGAGTGAGACTGAACAGTACGAACATGACAACACAATAATAATACTTTAATCATTTAATTAATCATAATAATACTTCATTTACAGTCTGTATGTGGCTATTAAAAGGCCTATTTAAGTATATTAGAATTCTAACTGCTGTACTACCTGTTATGGCTGACAACCAATGAATGATGGTTGTAAAATTGTATTTGTATTTTCTAGAAATAAATGACAAGTGCTAGAAGTGAATTTAGGCCCAACAACATTATAATGTAGTATTAAAAACTGATAATCATTTTGAAATTTGCTAAAATTACATTAACTGTTATTGTAACTCAATTTAAAGATTAACTTGCAGTGAACTTTAGATGATGGCAAAGGTAATCTAAATGCAAGAAAGTAAACATGCTGCTGAACTTTACCGTGTGTGCACTAACAGAAATAACACATTGTCCAAAAGTTTAGGGCCATTAAGGTTTTTTTTTATTTTTATAAAATAATACTTTTATAAGAAGGCACTAAACTGATCTAAAGTGACAGTAAAGACATTTTTGAATAAATGATGTTCTTTTGAACTTTTGATGCATCAAAGAATGAAAAAAACAAAAAAGAAAAAAAAAAAAGTAATGTTAAAAATTGTTGATAATCGATTAAATGTTTCTTGAGCATAAAATCTGAATATTAGAATGATTTCTAATGGACCATGTGACACTGAAGAATGGAGCAATGGCTGCTGAAAATTTTACCTTGCCATCACATGAATAAATTACATTTTAAAAATATAGAGAATGTGAAGCTACGTCACGCCGCGTTGCATTTTGGGGCGCCGCCGCCATTTTGAGAGGATCGCCCTCTGCTGCAAATGCTGAAATGAATACGGATTTTGTTTTGTTTTTGCCTTTAAGTTAAATATTCACATTCTTCATTGGATCGTTTGCAGAGAAGAGAAGCTAGTTCATCGCGTCGCAGGATAATTCGATTTTATCTCTAAGTTTTGTAGAATTTTGTTTAAAATGTTGATCTGATTACTGTGAAAACAGTGTTTGCTGCTGCTTCAGCCATCATATAGATTATCCAAATGAAGTGTTTGTTCAACAAGCTGACAGAAGAAGTCGCTCCATTTCTTTGTTGGAAACATTTAAATGATAATGAAGTATAATTGTTGTCACTGTATATATTTATTTTTCCATGGCCACGGAGGAGAATCAGAGATTGTGGATCACATTCAACAGACAGACACAAGCACACTGTATCTTTATATTTATTTCAACAAATGATAACTAAAATTAAATCACTGGAAGCTCGTGAACAGTTTTGTAGCATTTTAAAATGCTGGTTTAATGTACTAAGACAGTGATGATAAAAGACATACAGATGAGCCCAGAATATTAACGCAACCCGTTTAAACGTTAAGTGTTTTCCTCTCTTTAGAAAATCGTAATAAATGCTTATGCATTAAGACAGACAGTATTTAAAGTTCATATTTTGGGTTCGTCAGTTTTTCTGAGCATGGTATGCTTTATTAGCAGGGTGTGTACAGAATGTGGTCTTTAATACTGTCTTGGCGCATGAGAGGAAAATGCATTGCGTTCACATTTTGTGCGCACATAGTATGCTTTACACTTTTGTCTTATCACCATCTTGGTACCTTAAGCAACATTTGTAGCAACGACAGAAAATCTAAATACTGCCCTAAACTCAATAACGGAGCGGCAGCGCAATCCTCACAGTATGGCGGATAAAGTAGTTTCCCAGAACTCAATGCGGCGTGACGTCAGCTTCACATTCTCTATCCACCTTTTTCTTGCGGCCATATGTAAATTCTATGGGTTTAGCTTCTGGTCTCATCCGCGTCCAGCTATTTTTAGCTGTACAAAACAGTTGGTTTTGCTGCTTGATATTGAAAATTGGTGTCTTACTATATTATTTTAATATATTATCTTAATTATGAACACACTGGTTTGTAGTGCAAACAGTTTTACAGTTCACTGCACGTTGTTATTCTTCTCGTTATTTACTTATAGCGGCTAATGAACCGGAAGTCTCGCCCATAGGCTTACTTCCGCATTGAAGAAAAAGGTGGGTAGTCAATTTTAAATAATAATAATAATAATAATAATAATAATAATATTTCACTATATTACTGTTTTAGTGTATTTGTGATCGAATAAAGGCAGAAAAGAAAAAAAAAAACATTATCAACTCCATGCTTTTGAATGGTAGTGTATATAAATAGTTTTAATTAAATAAAAAATTATTGTAATTGTCTTGTTGGGTGACACTAGGATCTAAAGTGATACTCACCCTCTTAAATGAAGTCTTATGACTCACTGGCTCCACTCCGTCTCCAACGCCAAGATAAACCTCAGACGGCTCTGCAGATGCTTTGAGGTTTGGGAAAGTCCAGTTCTTTGTGGGGCCTAATTTCAAAGGTGCTCCACAGATATCAGTGCCTGAAATAAATAAATAAATAAAAGCTGAGAAATAAAATAAAATAAAAAAAAAACACACCATCTGGAACTTCTTTCTCTTAATTAATGAACAATTATTCTACATTGAAAACTAGCATAACTGATTAACCTTAAGTGACAGCTAAAAAGTATTATATACCATCATGAACGATGTTTGCAATCTGGCTGGATGGAATCTTGTTTTCCAAAGTGCCAGTGTGATGATCCATATCCTGACCCCCCATATAATCCTCTTCTAAGCATGACAGCTCTCTCTCCAAAGTCCAGGCTTTGTGGGACATTTTCATCCCTGAGCCATGTTTTCCCTGGAGATGAGAAGGGTCACTCTCCCCATGGGCCTTCCCTTTGGGAATGCTTTTGCAACCAGCATTTGCACTATAGTCAGGAAGAGGGAAGGTGCCAATGCCACTGTCCAGTGTGTGTGTGGAGATTCCAGATCCTAAAAGAGAGGAATTTGAGTAGAATATTTTAATATTTTATTATTTTAAAATATATGAATGATTGTGCTTAATAATAAAAATAATGTTAATTTTAATTCTAATTAAATTACTTTTTTCCCATTCTTATTCTTTTACTCCATTTTATTATTTAAAGGCCTTATTTAAATTACACATGGACACATATTTTCACATATAACACAGGATCACACCCTAAACATCAAGATAATGTTTGCCATACAGCTGCTGCTGGATGACTCACATATGGGAGCCACAGAAATTCAGACGCACCTAGATTATTCATCATCATTGACAGGTTAAAACCCGTTTTTGTCACTACATGCTAACCAATGAAAATTCCTGCCCCTGGAAACATTGAAAACCATTACGTCATGCATTGTGATCATGCCTTGCCTGCAAAGTGTTCATGATGAATCGTCTCAGCCAGGTTCTCATCTGACGTGATGTCTTTACTCAGTAACGCAGAAACCTGTGAAAAAAAATATTAAAAAGTTATATTAAGAACTTTCAAAACAACAATGTGCATTATATCCATGAATTTCATTTTTACCTTTTCCATGTCATCACTGCTTCTTGTCTGACCAGCAATGCCAGCGCTCTGGTGACTGAATACAGGTCTGGACTTACAGTCAAACGAGAGGCGTCGATGTGCCATGCTGATGCTACCAGTGTCCTTCCCGTCGACCCTTATGGAAGAATTTGAATAAAATTGATTTGAAAATACTGTTCATTGTTTGTCTACAGTACATTAGTATATTTCAGCATGTTCCTCAGAGACCAAGCATATGACTTTGGACTACTTTTATAAATATATCATCCTTTCTGGAGGTTTTTATTAAATTGTTTTTGAGATCTACCACCAAAAAAAAAAAAAAAAAACCTTTTGGTTGAATGCAAGTACATTCTTACATTTTGGTTAAACTTTCCCTCTAATTTATTAAACCATGAGCAGAAGCCCAGCCACTATGATCATGCGAATTCCCAGCTAATTCACAAGTCAAATTCCAATGAAGTCTCAAAGCACATTTTCTCACCTTATTCATTCATCAGTTATTTCAGTTTATTTTCAACACCTGCAAACCTGCACTACAACTATGCACTTGAAGATTAAGTAATTAAGGATTTAAGTAATTAATTTGGCCTTTGACTTGTAGCTTTATTGTGGGTTGATTTATACACTAAAAAAATGTGTCTTGGAACAAAATAGCTGAGAATATGACTGAAAATATTATTTTAAAAAGTTACATATTTAAATTGCATTAAGCCAAACCAAATGTCACATACTACTTTTTTTCCTTTATCGTTTGAAATATGTACGTGTGCCATCTTTCTATAAAACAAATATTGTATAAGTTGCTTTGTATTCACCGGTTTAAGAGTTGCTGCATGAAGTTGTCAGATGGCACTCCTCTGTACATCACAGACAGCTGGCCTTGGGCTTGGTCCATAACCACCTCGCAGGAATGTCCCTTTCCTTGTCGGTCCAAGGCCACTCCATTCACATAAGCTCGCTCTTCTTCAAGAGCTTTATGCAAGCCCTCTGCCTTCTCAATCAGCATGGAAATGTTTAGGCTCTCGCTCTCGGTTTTCTTCGCAGCCCCCTTGGAATCCTTGCCCACTGATGATATATTGAGTTTCCATTCTCTCTTGTCATCTTTCACCTTTGACGTTTCTGGTTTACGGCTAAGAGCAGGAAGCTTGCTTTTTCTCAGACCAAACCAGTTGGCAATTCCATTGGAAGCCTTTTGCTTGACCTCAACCACTTGCCCTTTATCTTGCTCTTGCAGTTTTAGCATATTTTCCTCAATGCCCTTCATGACCTTCTGCTCTATAGAAGATTGTGGACTGGGGGCAGAGTGCCTTTTTTCTTCAACATTCTCTACTGGCCTTGGTGGCGGTGGAGGAAGACTCTCTCCGTAGGAAGAATTCTTCTTCTTATTTGCCCTGAGATGGCTCCTGTCCTCAGATTTGGACATGTACCTCTGAAACTCTTGAGTAGGTTTCCCATCTCGGTTCATAGAGGGTGGCACAGTTTTAGTTGGGGATTTGAGGGGGATTTTGTTAGGGCTGCCACTATGGGAACCAGCAACATTTTTTCCATTATATGAAAGGCCATGAGGTGCCGTACTCTTAGCATAGCTCCGCAAAGCCTGTGCAGCCTCTAGGTTGGTAGAAGGTGGATGCATCTTAGACTTTGGGCTCTCCTGCTTGGCTAAGAATGTTCTGGAGGATTCATGTTCAAGTTTGGAGACTAACGTGCTAGAAGGAATAGACCTGACAGCTTGCTCAACATGCTGAAAGGCTGCTTGTTGTTTTGAAACAGCACCATCAAGATGACCTTTATCCTCAATGGAATCTGTATTTTTAGGAAGTCTATATTCTGCTGACTTACAATCAGAGTTTCTGTCAGCAATTTTGCTTTTATCGGTGGTTCGTGTTGGTATGCTTGCAGCGGACTGAATTTCTTTCTTCTCTGCAAGTGGAGGACAAGTTGTGGACTCGTCTGGGTTCCTCAACTTGCCAAGTGCAGCTAGTCGTTCTTTAAAAGAATGACTTGATTCACCTGAATGTCTACCAATCCCTGATTTCTTAGGAACAGGCGGTGGATCGTTCCTTTTAAAAGGTGATTCTGAGCTTTGTGACTCCTTATCTACCATTTCGTTTTTCTCTTGGCTCCTGGACCTCGTGCTTATCCCACTCTGAGCCTTCTGGGATGACGACTGACTAGGCAGACTGCGATGATTGACTTGCTTATGCCACACCGGGCTATCTGAGCTGTCCTCTTGGTCTGAAGAATCAGACTCTGGTGAGATTTCCTTCTGCTTGAGACTAGTTGGTCGCTCTATACCAAACTTCGTCTGCTTTCCTTTCGCACCTTCATTAATCGGGCTGGAATTTTGAAGAGATGAGCTCACTTCTCCAAGCAGCTGGGATACATCGGTGCCGCATGTTTTGGAGATGTCAGAGACATTTTCGTAGTGTGGAATTTTCTGAGGGGTCTTTTGAATGTGGGAACTTTGCGTAGGCTTGGCTACACGAGTTGTTTTAGGGATACCACAGCCAAGGTCCTTTGGCAATGGTGCAGGGACATCATCAGGCTGGGGTGGAGAAGTTGGAGCAGAGTGTGACTCCGATTTAGAAGGGGGCAGCTGTCTTTGCCTCTCTGTCGTGGTGGCTTTTCGCGTGGCTACAGGGGAATTGTGCACCTCATAGTTGTTGCTCCGGCAAGGGATCTTCGAGCTACGAGTCAACTGAGGACTGAGACGAGGTGGAGCAGGTACTGCAGTACGTTCTCCAAGAGTGGGTATCTTAAGGAACTTGAGCAGTTTGGAAGGTGAGGCCTTGACCTCTCTAAGGCAGGAAACTTGATTTGGGCTGACCGCAACTTTCGATCTAATGGACTGAGGATCGGAAGGGGTGTCTTTCACAGGGACGGATATATCATCCAGTACTTTTGAGGCAGTATGATTCTCATTAGGAGAAAATAACAGACCTTTGTGGACTGGTTCATTGCTGTCCATCTCACAGTGTGCATTTTGTACATTTTCTTTGAGTCCGAGAGTAGGCAGCTTTGAGGTGGCTATGTTGGCTCGACAGACACAGTCAGTGTCTTCTTTTGTTGCAAACTCTTCCTTCTCGAGTCTTTGTGGCGCTACAGAGTTTAAGTGCTTCAAGTCCGAGTCCAGTAGCGCCACATCAATTGTGCTAACGTCACAAATGGTCTCATTGCAGGTGCTGCCGCTTGACCTGTTGGATTGAGATTCAAGCAGAAGGTCAGATAACCTATTCTTGTCTCTTGTTTCCACCAACACGTGATCGGATCCTCTGGGCTGATCTCTTTCTGAAATGGTCAGTCTTGAGTATAATTCAGGGACTTCTAATGAGTGGGGATCATTCGGTGCATTAAGACCTTGCTCTGCTGAAAGAATGGACATATCTCCAGATGTCCTATTTATAAACAGTTCACTTGTACCTGTGGCAGGCTTCACGAGGCTCTGCATTTCCATGTTCTCTTGGAAATCGGGCCGAGCCAGATTGAGGTTATCGATGGTAATGGGAGCTGAAGTGCAACAATTGTGGCTACTCTTGGCTAAGCTGACTGAATCTTTATTGGACAGCATCAGGCATGTGCTACAACTACCACATTTTACATTGCTGTGCTCTCCTCCATTCAAATGCTGATGTGTGCAAACATCTGGACAGGAATGGGAACAATGTGCTTTGGGTGCATTGCACCTGGATGAATTGTCTCTACAGGCTAATACAGCCTCCTTAGAGGCAAGAGCCTGGCTATAGTCACAGATCGAGGGAATGCCAGAGGAACGATGGTACCGAAGCGGATCTGTTTCTTCAAGCTTGCGGAGGACCTCTAAAATGTGTGCTTTCTTCTTCAAGAATGGGGACATGGCCTCCATGGACGTGGATGTGCCTTGGGTCTCTGGTATGCAATTTTGTGCACATTCGCTGTTTCCCTGTGGAACCAAATCATAGGGATGAGGTAAAGTTGTCATACAAGGCTGACTCAACAAAGACTTTGTGTACGGCTCTTACCTTGGCCTGTGCATTCCTCTGAGCCTCAATCAGTTTGTTAGATTCACTGTGCTGCAGCTCGCCGATGTGCTCCAGACAGGGTCCTGGCTGCTTTGATAAGACACATCAGGTAAGCTTTAAGCTTCTTATTATATGAATCAATTTTTGGATTATGCAAAACACCTCATGTATCACAACTATGCATGCACAACAAGGTTTTTTTTGCCCGTTTACACACAAATTCCTTGTAGTTAAAATGAAAAAAATGCTTGCCCAAGCAGCCCAGGCAAATTAAACAGGAAGACCTTAATTGAGCCATTTTCTTCATTTTGCAAACAAACCTAATAGGTCATCCCTGTGGACTTTAAAGAATGTTTTGTGAAAAACAAACAACAAACTAAAATTGGACCTGCACTGTACATTTTGTCATCGTATGTTGAAGGATTTAATCATTTACCTGCTGATGTACACATGATTGACTGTGCAGTTTCTCCTGCAGGAGCTCACACAGTGTTCTGTTCTGCCTCTCCAGGTCAAACACACGCATTTTCAACTTAATGCATTCCTCTCTGAGATCCTAAAAGAAGAATCCACAGCTTTTAAAGAACATTTAAAAAATTTATGACTAGAATATGCACACCACTTATAAAATATACAACCAACATTATATATTAAACACATTAAAATTATTCCAGAATTGAATAATTGAATAAGTTATAATAAATAATACTTCATAAATAAATATGAATTAAACATAAAATAACTCTTTAGACTTTGTAGTTCAAATGAAGTTTTTATAACTATGTTCCTGATGCAAAACCACAAAGTTTTTACCTTTTGATTGAGTAAAGCCTGCACAACATGGTTGGCGACCTAAAAATAAACACATAAATTAAACATAAAATACTTTCAGGACTATTTTATTTTTCATCTGACTATCTAATTGGCTTCTGCATTAGGCAAAAACATTGCAAATCTCCATAGGAAGGGTTGGAAAGGAACTTGCCTCGTCCAAGCATCGTTCATATGCTTCTCTTTGACTCTCGTTTGCTAATGAAAGGGCAGAGTTCTCGGCCTATACAAAAATAGAACAGTTTAAATAGTAAGTCAAGGAAGAAAAGTAAACAAAACTGTATTCTTAGTGAAAGTATATGCCACTTACTTGAAGTTCTCTCACTCGCTCCAGAAGCTCACTGCTACTCTCTTCCTCTAGATAGGACTCCAGATCACCCTCCTCAGACTCAAAGTCCTCATCTACTCTATTTTGGGCCTCTTCCGACATAGTCTCTACCTAACAAAAAGAAAGAGACTGAAGATGAGAGGAGTGTTTGGTGAAACTTGTTTGAAGACACATTATTAATGCAATTCTCTTTGGTGTGCTAATGAAGCAGAAATCACACACTCCACCTTTAAAGAGTTTCAGATTCTTGCTTGTTTTAACTCCTGTGTTTGCATATTGTAAACAACCTGTAAAGCAACTTTCCAAACATTCTTGTGTACTTGGAGTTGTTACAGAACACACCAGCGGTGTGCCTTTTAATCTCAATGTAAAAGAGTTAGCGTGATTATCGAGTCTTTGAGACAGCTAGGAGTGAGTAAGCAGGACTTGAGTTCCTGGCAGGACACATCTTCACTTAAAGAGTGTCATCAGAGGGGATTAGACAGAAGAGGTCTGAAAACACTGGAGGATTCCAGCCATCATGCAGATTCATGACCTACTGACTGGGGCACAGAATCAGATCATCTTGACCTGCATTTAAACTTGGATGAAAAAACACATGTTCTAGTATGTGCTAAAAAAATATGGTGGTCAAACCTGCCTGGCAAACCAAGATTTTTACCATTACCCCAATTTCGCTTCGCACATTAAGACATTACTTTATTAAATGTAGGGATGCACTGTAAGGCCCATACCATTAAGTATTTACATTTTAAAGCCATTAACCAATATACTGGCCAATATTAAAACTTTTTTTAGATTATTAAAAAAAAGACCCAATTTTAGTAACATTTTTAACAAAAACCAACGTGACCAAAAATATATTGGATAACATTTTGGACAACTCGAAAGTAACAAAATATAATTTAAACACTTCTCCTGTGTCTGGTTTGTTGACATAAACGTCCTTGTTGTTGTTGAACTATACCACAACAGTAACCTCCAGTCATCTTCATCCACCCATTCCCACCACTGCACTATACCATAAATTTGACCTTCAAAACAAACACCGGATGTAATCAGTGGATGGACTATCACTGCAAAACTGAATCTGAAAATCAATATGTTCATGGGACTTATTCATTATTGATCCTCTAAGCATTCTGTGTGCTCATTTATGTAGCAAGCTTATCTATAGATGTCTAACTCTTTGCGAGTGAATAGCTTAAATGGAAACTCCATATCTGGAAGTAAATGAATACAAAGGCTATTAGGGTCAGAGGGTTGGCAGGGTGCAGCGGGTCAGAGAATGCAGCTCTGTTTTAACAGTAAAGATGGCACTATTTGACAGGCTCCAGGCCACACTATAGAGTTGGTAGTTCCTGCGGTGCCAGGAGGCTCCTTTCACATGACCGACTCTTTTCACAAAGACACAAGGCATAGCCTTCCGATAGAGGAAGATGTATTTGTAGCGTAACTGTCACACATTAAGCCGTGCAGAACGGAAGCATTTACATTTTTCATATAGAAGACACTTTTATCCACAATGACTTACAACACAAAAATAGATACATAAGTGATAGATCAAAAATAAAATCCAGAATTTAATCCATCTACAAATCCTATAAAAATATTTTACTTCTATTGTACCAGATGTTTAATAAATAAATATACAAGTTATGGATTTAAAATAATTAAAATAATAAAATTTATTAAAAAAAAAAAATAATAAAAAAACAACTCACCAAGAAATGAATATAGTGAAAATCCAATGCCAAAGCTTGAAATTTTATACCTTAAAAAGCAAGTTTATACGATATTCCTCTGTAGGGTGAATATAGCTAGAAGAGTAGAACTAACCGGTATTCCAGGTTAGCACTCTTGTTTCTAGTCTGAAAAGAAAAACCTAAATAAAACATCCCTCTGGATTTCACGGTGTCACGCTCGAGTCCTCATGTGCATCTGTCTAAAAGAGTTGTGTGATAAAGAATATCTCGAGCTACAAGGAAGTAAAATCTGCATATTATGCGTAAGTGATGACATATTGGTTTCACAATATTTGCAATACTGGATTAGCTAGAGCTGTGTCATGTCTCTACATTTTTACCCCATGTTGTTAATGCTTGACCGTTTTCTGAATGCTGGAGGCCAGGGCTGGGCAAAATCTCAAGAGGATCACCACCAGCCTCGATCATCTTTCCTTTTCATCTATGAATCACTTGCAACCAATAAAAAATGTATGGGTGAGTAAGCTGATTCTGGTGAAACAGAGCCTCAAAAGCCTATTTTGGTCTTTATGATAATAATGTTTGTGGCGAGATGACTGTCAGTCAAGAAATTCCCCTCAATCGCTACTGTACTTTTCGGCCTTCCTCAAAAGTCTCTAGAGAGACAACATCCAACATTCCTTAAGAGATGTTTGGACTAACTAACACGGAATCAAGATGGTCGACTAAAGCAGTGGTTTAAACTTAAGTGAATAAATAAATCAATAAAATCTGCATTCATCTTCAGCTTAAGGTCTAAATCTGTTTAGACTGCTTCCTTCTATCTAGACAAGACTGAAACAGTCTATTTTTAGCTTCAATCAAGGACTACCACACATGGTTTAACCACACTACTGAGTCGGCACTCAATTAGCAACATTTGCTCCATGGTGTCTCCAAGACCAGGAATGATGGAAAAAAGATTTAGTCACACTGCTGTTAGAAACATTCCCTGTGTTTGAGACAACAGATAAGAAGTCATATCATGACTAACATTTTGCAGTGATGCTCTTGTATCATTGAACTATTGCCATGATGTCGAGAACAGACGTCCCGAGGGCTAATGGTCTCAAATACAGTAAACTCATTTCTTAAACACAACTGAAGAACTGTGTTCAGTAGAACAGGGCTAATCCTCTGTGCTCTTGTAAGGATCTAAGCAGATTAGCATCAGTTTGCATCTGTCCCTAAACTTAAGGTTGCAGCATACAGACTGTTATATTGCTCTTTGCTGGACACACGTGACAACCTACCCAGATCTTTAAAGGGATCTTTTGTTTATTAAATACATGATACAAAAACTGTCATCACTCATCCTCATCTCATCCTCATTCATTTAAAAGATGCAACACAAACAAATTATTCTTTTACAAAATGGTTATTATAATGCATGAATCATGGACCACCTCTATGATTTTATAGTGCTTTTTGCAACATTGACAGTTACTAAACTGAATAGAAACAACACTGAACTAAATTGAGCTGAATAATGACAATTTGATCTTCTGTAAAGCTGCTTTACAGCTGAAGTTGAATGTTTTAGAACTGATTAATTTTACAACAATTAACTGTTATTTTGCTGTTTATTAATGTGAAGCTGCTTTGAAACAATCTGTATTACATAAAGCGATAAATAAATGTGACTTTTGTTACTTTGAAGCATGGCAGCATAATACTGGCAGCGCTATACACTGAAAAGGGTGGTCAGGATATGCTTCATAAATTCACCTTTTGTGTTCTACAAAAGCCATCCAGATTTGGAACAACGTGAGGGTGAGTAAATGACATTTTTGGGTGAATTGTCCCTTTAAGAATCATGCATAGAAAAATCCCCACTGATCAACCACTATTCTGAACACTGGGGGTGGATATATCCACCATAATATCCAAGGATGGTTGTAGCCCTGCTCTACTATATACCATAGCATAGTGGAGTTGGTTTTAGCGACAAGCAAAAACAGAGGCAAACATGCACCCATGCCAACAGGATTCTTGGCAGTGCTCAAGCACAATGCAAGCCCCTTAATCCACTGATATGCTGTATAGTAAACATTGCAATAAAGCACTGTGGCGTACCCAAAACAGGGCCCCAAACTCATTTGTCTGTAAAGCAGTACATTTATTGAGGCTAAGCTTCTGAGAGACTACTGTTAATGTTGGTAGGACTTATATTCTCACATACTTCTGAGCCACTGGCTTGGTATGATGCCCAGAGGAGAGAAGTCTACAGAATGTGACTAAGACTAGAAATCAAAGCTATGCACGGAGACGAGACTCCAAAAAAACATGGCGGAGTCAGACACCAGAGGCCACTGTCTCTTGTTTTGCTGGATATATCAAACACAAGAGAGACGCTCTTATCTGACAATGTAGAAGACACAGCTTCTTGAGAGGCTGATCAAATGATGTAGAAGAACGTCTATTTAATCAGGAAGAAGGATGAAGGAGTTTTAGTTTGCACACAATGTCAAATTTATTTTTAACCATCATGCAGTGAATCATAGGCATTCATTTACAGGCCAAGACTAGCAGAAAATCCCAAGGAGATGCCTTCTAATAAATGTAATTTATATACTTTCAGCAATTACAAAAACAAAATGATGGTTACGATATTAAACCATTTGATTCTGGTAATTAATACTATAATCAGTTCCTATTCTCGAAAGAAATTTAGTACAAGCCAGTTGAATTTAGTCCTTTGTGTCGTTGTGCAAAAAAAAAAAAAAAAAAAATCCATGTTTCTTTCACTGGCCTCACCAATAAACCATGAATGGATAATCGGCTGCCATGGATTCGCTTGTCATTTTGCATTTTTAGGAGGGGTGACTTCGTACAGTTGCGAATGATATCTCGAATAATGCAAATTAGGAATTAAAAGAGTGTCGATAAAAAAAGGAAAGTGGATGTTGGGGGAGGCCCTGGATGGCTCGGAGGGGTGGAATAAAGCCAGTGTGAAGGCAATCAAACAGAAGTAGGGCTCTATGGGATCCCAAAATGTGCTGGGAGCTCCGCCTCCATCCCCCACACTTGAGGAGTTATTAAGGAGCAGCCAATCGGCATCTGCAGAGACGGTCTCTGATTATTCACACCCTGCACAATGGGCACAGAGCCCTCAGACACCTTCATAACCCAATTATTGATCTTTTCGCATGATTTATGAGCTGATAAAATGATCAATCACGGATATAGAGGAAACACACAGTCTGCAAACACAGTGAATAGAGTCATAATGAATAAAAGCACTCTGGTGGCAAAGCAAACAAACATATAGACCTCCATCAAGTCCCTAAGGGCATTATTTTTTCTCTTTGATGTGAATTATTCCGGGGATAAAGAGTCTCTGAAGTATGGCGAGGCAGCGTCTATTCCTGAACGTGGCATTAAATATATAAAATCTTTAATAATGCAGGTTTATGCAGATGGGGGCAATTTTCTGTGTGCTTTAAAGATTATTCGTCCACTCGCTCGGGCTGTCGCATCAGTGACAGCAAAGGCCCCCCCAAAAAAATGTTTATGGACTCTCTAGTCCTCCATTTTGCACAAAACATAAAAGGTAAGCCACGTTTCTCAGTAGCTCTCAGCAAAGTTACCACGCAGGCATCTGCAGACTCATGCACTATTGTTGTCCTTTGCGGCAGTGCACCTATCTGGATGAAGTACGTTGTCTACATTTGCACGGCCTTGACTGCAGCATGAGCTACCCTAAACACACTTAAAAGAGGACCAAGCAAAAGCTCCAGCTCCTTCAAGGACTATTTGGATTCGTCGACTAACTGTGAATGAACTCCAATCTAATTCTCAATTACTTACAGGCGGCTTTGAGTTAAATAAGGTGATCACTCACACCCAAACAATGAAGGATGTAAGCCATGTTGTCCCTGATCCAATGCAAACAGACTTGTGTTTATTAACATTTTAGCATGCAACTGCTTCTCTAACCTAGATGGCGACGCAATAGACTTTTTAATAGTCCATTTAAAAATGGCATCAGCTCTTTTCCAGGACAAGGAAAACTTGCATGGGTCGTTTCATCACACTACGCCGGCTTAAGCAACCCGTTTTGATCGATTAGCATACGGAATCATCAATGACCTACCTGCAACATCATACAGCTTTCAAAAACATTAACGCAGCAATGTAATGTAATAAAATATATTGTATAGACTGCTGTGAAACTGTTTGCCAAGGGATAAATGCGTAGTTATTCCATACGAAGCCAAATCTGATCACGAAACACACTCCTGACAAAGTGCCTGCAAACACAAGTCACTGAAATACAGTGAGAAACATACAGACAGGATTCAGTCGTGGCTAAAAACCAGCGCTGCGAACAGCTATGCATAAAATTACCTTTAATTCCAGTCAGAGCATCCCAGGCGTTTCAGTGCAGCCCATGCAAGGCAAACGTGAGACACGTAAGCAGGATCCACAAACACCAATTTTTTAACGTTTCTCTTTGGAAATCCTCCTCGCGTTATTCTGAAAGTACAGTGCCTGTCCTTAGGCAAGTGTGAGGAAACTGTCTCCGCTGTCTGCAGTGGCCTCCATGTCCTCCCATTGTTCAAGGGAGTGTGAGGCAGGCATCCTACCCCAATAGACCCAGCCTACTACAACAGCTGTGGGCCAGCCCCCCACCTCTCCTCTGAGTGTCTCTCCCTCCTCCAACGGCTGCAGCTAAACATTAACCCTACAACTGCTGGAGAGGCCATAAAAAGAGAGGGGGTTATATTTCAAAAAGGCACCCCGAACAAAGATGAGGACAAGGACGGATATCCGAACGAGTGCAGGGGAGAAAATGGAGTTACCCAGGCAACTCAGACCCTTGTCAAGGAGCAGGAGCTTCTTTTCTAAAGAGGATTGAGACTGCTTTATCAGACTTGCACTGATTGGATTGCAACTGCAGATACTGTGGAAGTCAGTGTGGCGCTGCATGACCAAAAACTGACCTGGATAAATAACACTGCTGCCAAAGATGTAAATGTCTAAGGGGGAAAAAAGAGAAGTCCCAGATACATACTTGAAATAAAAATAAATTAAAGCTATATAGAAATATTTAAAATAAAATGACAAAACATAAAATTACTAAAACTAAAATTAAACTGAAATTATACAAATAAAAAAGCTGATTCAAAATATGAATAAATGCTATAATAGTACATGAATAACACTAAAGTAACATTGCAGCGAAATTAAAGCAAAATACAAAGCCAAACTAAGAAAAAAAAGCCAGACAGATGCCTTTGGCCAATACATCACATCTTGCGTTGTTTTATGGAGCGCTCTACCATAAGCGCATTAAAATAGTCTTAAATTTAAAAAGAATTATGTTCACTTCAGTTCAGTTGCGCTCGGTCTTGATGTTTTTGAAAGCATTTTATGTTAACACAAACCCAACACCAACTTAAATATACAGGGCATCCTTAAAGGGATAGTTCACCCAAAAATGAAAATTCTGTCATTAATTACTCTCCCTCATGTCTTTCCAGTCCCATAAGACCTTCATTCATCTTCGGAACATAAATTAAGATATTTTTGATGAAATCCGAGTGCTTTCTGACCCTGCATAGACAGCAAGGGAACTGACACGTTCAAGGCCCAGAAATGTAGAAGGAACATTGTTAAAACAGTTTGGGTTTGGAACAACATGAGGGTGAGTAATTAATGACAGAATTTTCATTTTCATTTTTGGGAGAACCATCCCTTTAAGACATATTAGGATATATACAACAATCTATAAAAGCTCAGGTATAGCTACTTCATTTTCCATGTTCTGCTTTGTTTCGCACACTACTTTGGCTGTGAGCACGGACAGCTGCATCTAGTGAGCCGCTTTTTGAGTGCACAAATCATTCACACATGCACAATAGTCCTGAGCTGGATGCGGATGGTATGCGTGGACATCAGCGAACTGTAATGTTGACGAAAATTACGTCACGCAGACAGTCCATGAGCCAGAGCTAGGGAAGAATACATACTGTAACACACTGACTAGTCAATTTTGAAAATATCATGTTTATGTACATAGTAAAACTAAGTCTAATTCTAAAAAGCTTTAAGTCGAACTAGTATGACTGAAATTGTACCAGTCTGGGTTTTGTTACTAAGCAAGCATCCTAGATAATATGGATGTAGCTCGATTACACACTCTGTCATGTATACTTCCAAAACACAGACTCAACTTCACTCTAACTCAATTATAACTGTGCATATATACATACATACTGGTGACGTGAGAGGAGGTTTTGACACTTTTGTAACCCTCCCCTTAAAAAAAAAACAAAAAAAAAAACAATCCCTTTGCTCAAAAGAACAACAAAATTCTTGCAGCCTCTAAAAGCTTATCTAAGTATCTCAGAGTTATGGCTACAGGGCCGGTCTACAAGGCCAAAGGGCTGAAAAAGCTCGTCCCTGACTGTGAATGAACCTCAGATCATGCCCCTGCCAGACACTAATTCATATGTGCATGCCTGTAGGAGGAATTCCACCTCAGCTAACGTTAGCGTCTTCACATGAGACGACCAAATTGGATGAAATGACCCAAATGCAAGGGGGTCACATGTTGTCTTGGAGTCAACAGTCAAGGGGTGAGAGCTTTCTGGACAAAGGGCCATTGTGATCCTTTAAACTCCACTTTCACATCTCTAAACACCCATGAGGGATAGACTTACGGCATTACATACAATGATCCGGATCTATAATGAGGCGTATTGTGACATGATGGTCTTAAATGTCAGGAATTCAGAGCCGAGTCTTATTGGGAGGTCGTCTTGGCTTTCCAATGTGTTACCAATTCTCTACTCAGCAATGACATGCAAAGTGGAGCACACTTGAAAGCGTCTGTAAGCCCCAGGTGCCAAGTGACATTAACATGCTTGTAACAGTTCTGCTGAACTACATCTCCTTAAACACAGCTGGACATTTGGCCTAATTAGAAAATCTCAAAGGAAGTAATGCAGGCAATTACATTTCAAGACTGTTGATTGAGCCTGACTGAGCAATATCTGGAGCTCACAAATGTTACATAACTACAACAACATCGTGATTTGATAGAGCTGATTAGGGAATCTTGGATTCTGTGTGGGAGATCACGAAATGCTTGAGAATAGGATGTTACTGAGATTTCCTGGTAACAGAATTATATTCCAAAGATACAGAACAGAAGGAACTGATAAGAAAATATTTTAAAAGATGCATCATATATTAGACTACATCAGTTAATCATTTTTTAAATTCGTATCTATCAATTTTCAGCCAATATATTACTATAATTAAATGGTATCATTTCATTATTAGTAGTATATCTATATCTCCATAGATAGACTGATAGATAGATAGATAGATAACAATAGTTTTAAAATCCTACAACAGATACTAAAATCCCACTAAATTATGAATAATAATAAATATTGAAAATGTGAAAAAAAAAATAAGAATAATAATACTACTGTTTAATGACTACCACATGAAAAATATGATGAAATATAAATCAGCTTATTGGCATCGGCGTGAATTTTAATACCGGCGCATCCCTAATAAAAAAAATCCTTGCGACAGACATTTGCTAGTGTTTGGTCCACTTCCATTTGCCAGCAGTTGGTCAATGACAAAGCATTTGGGTGACTCGGGATTAAAGGAATAAATCAAGCTCATGGCAAAAAAAGCCCCCATTGAGAGTGAGACAGCTTAATGGGCGGTAATGTGCTGAACTCCATGTGAGGTGGAGGGGCTGATCCACCTTTTAGAAATGTGACACTAGTCCGAGGGGGAGAAGGAGGGGCAGGACGCCACTGTGCTAAACTTACCGGTCCTTCTGCCCCGCGGGGAGCATGTCTTCTGTATTACAGCAACAATTATGTAGTGGTAAACACAGAAAATTAAGTACCATGACTTCTTGCAATAAACAATGACTTATCTAACAGCATTTATCCTCCTAGATGGAAACTGCATCAATTCAATGAACACTGCATTTCAAATACACTACACAAGCATGAACTGTACAAACACGCAGAGACAAAATAACCCGCCTGACAAAGCAAATTTGACTTGGAGGTCACAAACACACGAGTAAATGCTGTATCTGTGGGACAAGGACATCTGGTAAAGCCAAAGCGGAATAATCTTGTAGTCATGGTTACCACCTTGACTAAATGTCACCCTGGCTACTGTATTGGGAAAAAAGAGGGAGGGTTGGGATCAGGTTCCATTGATAAACAAAGGGGGGAAAAAGCCACACGTTTAACAAACCTGGAAAAATGTTCTTCCATTGTAAAATAAACAGCTCGGCATAATAAAACAGTGGGCTATACGCTTGGTTTACAGACTGGCATGTGAGCTGTGCTGCCCGAGCCGGTGTCCCCATGCCGGCACTGCAGTAAAGTGCAGTGAAGCCTGGCTTTCAGCAGACTGCAGAGCCAGTGAACATGGACACAGCCACTAAACATCTGGACACCAGGCGTTGTGGCTCAAAGCGAATGCCCTCCGGCAAGTTCCAGCTGGGACGCGCAGCCATTTCAGCTCCCTACCTTCCCTCTTTTGTTCTGCCGCATGTGGCCGCAGTCCACTTAGAAACACAAGAATCTATATTTAAGCGAATTAATGTGTTCGGCGCGTTCTTCCGTCCCGCCGTTAATCCTCTGCCCTACATACATAAGTAAATTCCGTCTAACAGAAAAGGTTGTGGTGCCTAAACAAAAACTTTTATTAATGATTTTATTGATCGATTTTGTTTTAAATACTGTAATTTTTCAGTCCTCTGTAGTACATAATTCAATTAAGTCAGAAAAAAAGGTTCTAATGCCTAATTTAAAGCATTATATTAATTTGACATTGACAAATATTTATTAATGATTTTATTGATCAATTTCTTTTTAAGTGTAGTTTTTTTTTAGTCATCTTGCAGTATATAAATAAGTATGTAACTTCTGTCAGCCAAAAAAGTTGTGAAGCCTAATTTAAATCTTTATTGATTTAACATTGATGAAAACTTTTAAAGGATTTTATTTAACTTTTTCCTTTTAAAGAAAAAAAAAAAAAAAAAACTCAAAATGAATTATTTTATTAGTTGACTTTGGAAGAAAAAAAAAAAAAAGGCATAGTTTTGTTTTATTTATGGTACGAAATATGTATAACATCTTTTGGCCACATGCAGTCCATTTAAAAATGTAAAAAAAATAAAATAAAAAATCTTTTTAAAAAAAAAAGAAGGAAAAATCCATATTTAAACCATACTAATATGTTCTGGTTGTACTTCCAGCCTGCTGTTACCCCTCTGTGCTACATAAATACGTACATTTTGCTGGCCAAAAAAAGTTGTGATGCCTAAATTAAAGCATCTCATTGTTTTAACACTGACAAAAACTTATATTAAAGATTTTATTGATTTTTTTTTTTTTAAGTCTTGTTTTTCATTTTAATTACATTACGAAATATGGATAACCTCTTTTGTTCTGCTGCACTGCCCACTTAGAAACGCTATCCATATTTAAGATGCATTAATGTGTTCTGCATGTACTTCCATCCTGCCATTAATCCTCTGAGCTACATAAATATGCGAATTCCATCGACCAAAAAAGGTTGCGAAGATAACCGACTGCTCTTATGAGCCAGATTGATAATGTGGGTGTTTTAAAAGAAGTGACCCTGTCGAAGGGCAGGATGCATATTTAACATAAACATAACATACATCAGCTTTGGTAAGCCTCTCGAGGGAATAGTTGGCGTAATTAACGGGCTAAAGGTCATTGGATCCTAAACCGCCAATGCTTTCATTTGGAGAGAAAAAAGAAGGGAAATGAAAGCACGTGAGGCCATTTTTCCTGGCTTTCAAACAGGGTGGTGGTGTGGCTTTTCAAAGGGGGTCTGTGACTGTAGCCTCTTTGTGCCAGAAAAAGGGACCCCTGCCATATCAAATGTATGGTGCTGTACAACTGCCCCCCCCTCTACACCATTGACGATGAGGTTTGTTTGACTCTCATTGCTGCCCAACCAAATCGTGGACATTTATCCCCTCTTTCCCCAAACAGGATGTGCCATTGACCTGGTTTGCTTGAATTGATTAAGGCCACATTCCAAAGCATATTTCCGCTGAGTAAAACTATGAATTGAATGTTTGTTGCAGTTGAAGACTGGCGCACTGTGAGAAACCAAAGCAAATGTTTGCTTCGCTTTTTTTTTCTTCTCTGCAGTGTGAATGTGAAGCAAAATAAATCCATATATTTTTGCAATGGCGCATTGCTTTCACTAGGTCACCGCTGATAGGTTCTCTAAGCGCCACTGTTCAATGCAAAGGATAATGTTACTGGCTAAGTATACAGGAAGGTAACAGGAATGTAATCTTGACAAACCCACTGTAATAATATATACATTAACATATACGGGTCAATGACATATAGCAATGTCCACAATAAAGAAACGGAAAAAATAAATAAAAAAATTTAAATATATATTTTCCATGTTTAAATTTAATATCTGTAATAAAAAAAAAAAAACTTCATATTTTCTGGTATAAAATGAGTTAATGACCAATGTTGGTAACAAAAACTACTAAAAGTAATTTGTTAATTGAAATAATGCAAAAATAAAAAATATATAAATACAAGATGAAAAGCATAACATTAAAAAAATAAAAAACAGAAATGTTGGCAACTCATTCAAATGAAATGTTGAAATGGAAGTATTAAAATTAAGTACAAAAACTAAAATTGAAAAATAAAGCAATTTTTAAACTACGAAAAAACTAAAATAAATAAAGATAAAAGCAAAATATTTATCAATATTAAAAATTCAAAATATTAATAAAAATAGCACATAAATAATACTGAAATTGTGTTAACGACTAAAAACGTCAGGTGGTGTAACCATGAAGTATAAAATAATATATAATATTATATTAATATAATAAATTACCTTGCATTGTCAAAGTCAAATTATCAGATATTTTAAGACATTTTATTAAATGAGAAATTAAATGATTAAATGAAAAAATGAGCATCATGTCAGACACGCATATACATAAATGGGTTGAATACAGGTATTAATTTGCAAGAAAACCTCACTATGCACCTCAAAAACGCAACAAAGACTGGAAGGAGAGAATGCTGCAAGAGTAATTGCACTCATCCAAATTTCTGCAGTGTTTGTGAAAACAGTAGTAATGTCTTGGGGAGATGGCAGCCCACTCCCCTGCTGTGTATACGGCATATCTTTCCAGCATCCCAGAGTAATTGATGAGTTTTCTACATTTATATGATCCCCCAATCCATAACCATGGTAACTGTTTGCCGGGGAGAAGGGTGAGGGGAAATGCGCCAGCAAGGAAAACTGATAACAGACATTGCCGTCCTAACCCAGCATGGGTAAAACGAGAGCCTGCGTGTCTGGAGGGAGTTTAAACATGCTTTATGCCAACACTAGCCCATCAGTACACTTTTTAGCCTTTTATGTTGACAAGAAAGATGCTGCTGTAATGACGGCTTCCATTTTCTCACACTAATGCACGACTACTGGGCCCCAATCAGGCTGCCCGGTTATATGGAGGCTCTCAGAGCCAAACAGCTACTGCCAAAGGTCCAATTTCATGCCTCAGCCCTAATTGTCCAAAGAGCCATGTTTAGATGACCAAGCGCAGCACGAATGAAACTGTGCAAGCTAGAAACTCTAGAGTTTTCACATTTGAATTTAAGGAACTGCTCACTTCCCTACTTTCTGAGGTGCTTCCTTAAGGCAAGACACTACAGGCAAAAACTATTTTGAGATTTTGGGCTATTTGGCTTTTTATAACAGACTAGTGGAAAGAAAACATCCAAAATACACTTTTAAGTGTTTATTTTATTGCACCCCATCTATTTGCATATGCAGATTTCAATTACATTACATATTGTTAAAGGAAGTTTTCCCTGCTGAATAAAACAACTGAAACTAGCCTAAGCTGGTTGGCTGGTTTTAGCTGGTCTTCCAGCCTGGTCATAGCTGGTTTAGCTGGTTTTAGAAGAGTTTTGACCACTTCTTAAGCTGGTCAGGTAGGGAGACCAGCAGTCTAACCAGCTGAACACCAGCTTAAAACCTGGTTTCAGCTTCAGTTCTCTTGCACCGAGCCAAAAATCTCCAATTCATCAGCACTTAAAAAAGCATTTGCCAGGTTTTATAAAAAAAAAAAAAAAAAAATTCCTGGCTGTTGACAGTATTTTTAAATTGATGAAGTAATAAAAAAAAAACCTATAAAAGGTTCTGACTTCAACATGTCAACAAAATTTTGAACCTGGCTTTATCCAATGTTCTGGAAATGTATGTAAAATTATTCTACATTTGATTAGATAATGTCTCATTGGCATATTTAACTGCATTACAAATAATAATAATAATAATGTAATCAATCAACTAGGGTAGTATGGTGACTATTAGTTAACATCTTTACTGTATTCACTTGGGACGTCTTGCCTTAAAGGTGCACAGATTAACAAATCAAGTGACATAAACCTTTCAACAACAAACATTAAAGCAGGGGGCAAAATCTGCAAGATACAACTTCTAAATTTTCCCACAGCACCCTGTGTGATTTCTTTCTTTAATCAGATGTTTCACAGGGGTTTTGTTTGTATGCGGCTCATGTGGCTCTGCTTTGTGATAGCAGCTGATCGGCATCTCTGCCGCACACCAGGATCAGGTGGCCAAGCAAAATCTACCCCAACCATTCTGGGCTCAAATCCATGGAATAACATCATAAGCCACAACCTGGAAAAACAACGAGCGGCACTGTTCGCAAGCTACAACATAACAGAGTAACAACTTCGGGCCATGTGGGAGTTGTAACGTGTTGAAATGTAATGTAGCACTATGACTGATAGCATCTCATTTAAATATGTATATATGAGAACAATAGTTGCGTGACCGCTTTGGCACAGTGATTACATAGAATGCAAACTACACTGCTTTAACATGAGTCAGTGGCTTTCTGCAGAATTTGCTATATTTATTAGAGGGGAGTCAAATCATTTCTGTGGAAGCAAATAACGAATGAAATGTTTCAAGTGAAAAGTGTTTGCAATTCATTTGGGTCACTCCATCTATTCTATAGTGTTAGAAATAGTTTTAAGCAGAAGAAACATATAATAATTTGCATCCAAAATAGTTTTGGTGACAGACAAGAGACTGTAATTGCATTGCAGAGTGAAGACGTCCAACGAGAAAATCTGCTTCACACGAACCTCCTAGGGCAAAACAAGCATGTGTGTGTTCTATAGGCAAAAATGCATTTTAAATGTCTTACAAACATGCAAAAAACAAACTGCTTAGATATAGTTAGATAAACTGGAGGTATGGTAACAGTTTCATATTTTTGCACATCACTTGAGTGAATTCACAAAGGAAAACATTCTGAATTCCTCACTAAGTGTCTTGGAATCTCTAATAATGTGATCTTGCCTATGTCATCTGACTCCCATTAAGGACAATGCATATCCGCCAGGCATGCAAAAACATCAAAAGCCACACGAAGATAATGTTGTGATCATGGGAGTAGTTCACAAAATTACCACACGACTATGACTATCAGCAAACAAGGGAGCAAGGCCCCCTGCCGCCTCTAATGCCCTCTGTGGCCATTTGGTTTACTGAGCAATTTGGAGTTTATCTCGCCTCCGATTGCTGTCAGCTATTTTGGGGACATTATTTACTTCATCGGCTGTGTACAGGACTGTCTGAGCATCAAAATTCCAAAAGTACTATGTAAGAATAAATGGGTGGATTCTTCAGTTAGAGGCACTTTGGATTACATGAAATCTTTAAACTATGTTAAGCTTTTGGCACATAATGAACATCTGATCATGGTCAATAACAACTATATTTGCGTCCACACCAGCGAACAATATCATCTTTTTATTCCAAGCGCACATTCGTCTGCTGCTTTAAATTCTCCAGCTCGTTATAGCAGGATGGATTCTGATTGGTTGTCAATGTTTGTATCGTTCATCAGCTGGAAAAAAACATTCTGTAAGTGATTCCAACGATATTGTTTCTCTGTGCCTTTATCGTTATAGCTGTGGTGTGGTCTCTTTAATATTAACAACAATTTTTAGAACTACATCTTTATCATTATCTTTGTAGTTATCGTCCTTGGTGTGGACGGGCCTTAAACCTTGGATTTGATAACAACAATTTAACTAACAGTCAAAAAAAACAAATTGACTGCTTCTGACACAAAATTCTCAAAAACTGACCCTTACAAAAAAAATTAACCATTGTTTTTTTTTAATGACGGCAACAACAGTGATTCTTTGTTTTAAAAACACAAACTGCACACATATGTACCAAATATGTGTGAAAAACTGGTAATTTGTGCAAAGCATAAGTTTCTCTTTATATACACACAATTTCAACAGCCTTATAAATGAGGAAAAAGCAATTAAAGAGCAATAAAAATTACCTTTTAAAACAGCAATGCTTTGCTTTTTTCCCCCTCTTTTATCTAAAACAAGAAGTTGCCCTAAATGAAAAATCACCCAAATCTCTCTACTGCAGTGCCTTTGGAACTTGAATATTAAATGTAGGAGAATTGTAGGTTGTAAGCCAGTCTAAGCATGGTTTTGAACATGGGACTAGCAAATGTGAAAAACATCTGTAAAATATTAAAGGGGAGGGGCTGGGGGCATGCTTTTACCCTCAATTACTCTTGAATTAGTTGCTGTTTTAGGGTCTCAAGAAGAATGAACTGCCAAAATTTTACAATGCAGTCTGCATTCTCATCACACACACAAGTAAACACAAAAGTTGTGGGTTGCCAAAGTGTGTAACTATAAACAGGCTGCACGTTCGCTATGCTGTAGAAAGAGGAAGGGCTATAGCTTTAACTACATAAAACACAGTGATCCGGGGAAAACTGATGCAAAGGCTTAGCATAAAATCGGATTATTGTGATTTTTGTGCGCTGCCATGAAAAATATATGAATGAAATACATGTTTATATACGATGCAATCTCAAAAAAAGTCAATTTTGGCAGAATTAGTGATTTAAAGAGCCAAGCGCGATGCATTTCTGTGCAAAGCAGGATATCACGACAAGCATCCTCAGTCTACAACCCCACCGGTGTCCCAGATAGCCGGATGGCTAATGCCCCACATTTCCCTTTCCAATCCTACACCGCGCACATCAACATTTAATACCACAACAAACCCCTCTACGTTCATAATACACTGCATTTTGCAAAATCAGCACACTTTCGACACGTAAACGTCAAACTGTGCGCGCGATAGCTGGAAAAAAAGGGATCTTTTACCTCGCGATCCTTGCGTTGCTTCGGAAGGTGTGAAAATATCCCCGATGAATATCGCTAAGAAATACCTTGAACTGTACTTTTAAATTCACAGCTTGTGGACATGTTTATCTGTCTCCCCAGCCGCTGATTAGAGGTTTTATCGTCGTCTCTTCCCATCCGTCTCTCTTCCCGTGTTTAGGTTAAAGCACTCGCAGGAAAAGTGATGTCATGGCTTGAAATTGTGTTGCCCGCCCCACTTTTAGTAAAAGGGCCTATCTTGTGCTCCACGTAGCGTTTTCTAAGGCAACTTTTCATTTATTGCCTTGACTTATGCATTTATCTTATTTAGTAGTATTTTTTATTTACTAGCGCAGTATGTTTTTTTATTTGCTAACGCAGTTTATTTTATTAAGCTACGCTGTCATCGCGGTTTTTCCCCGCTACGCATCTGCAGTGATTTCATTAATCATGATCTGTGACTAAGCTGCGATTCAGCTTTATTTGTTTTTGTCCGTCAAGATTGACATGCAATTTGATGTTCTGTGGCCAATCTTTAGCATGTGTTTTTCATTTTACCCCTTCAAGTGTACAAAACTACTATTTATTTGATATTATTATTACATAAAGACCAATGTTATTTTCAACTAGGCCTGTTTTTTTTTTTTTGTATTTAACAGCTACCATGCTCCAAAACACAACTACCTGTTTCATTTTCCAACTTGGAAAGCAACTAGTAAATGTTCAACATCAAGACACTATTTTATTGTCCAGGGTTCTCCCTTTTTGGCCAATTTCCATGACCTTTCCAGTCATTTGTTTACCGGATACAGATTGTTTAAAAAAAAAAAAATCAGTCTGAGACCAGTTCACTAATATATTACTCTTTTTGTAAAGCCCTTTGCCTGATTTAAACAAAAAATAAAAATAACTCAAAAGAACAGTTCGCTCACAAATCAAACAGTGTTTGCAATCAAGTTCAACCCCACACACAGAACAGGTCATTACTAGAACCATGTATATCCACTATAAATATTTCCATTACGCTGAAGATAAAAATTCCCTGATGTTTCTAGGTTTTCCAAGACCGTGGGAACCCTGACTATCCCAGAGGAGCCCCTTTCATGAGTGCAAATTTATAATTAACAAGAACAAGATGAGTTGTAAAGGTTTATTTTAGTGAACAAATCCCCGTATGAGTCATGAGTATCATATGGAACCAGAAATGTACTGGATAGAAGAAGTGGGGATGGTGCTTAGAGACTTTTGCAGTGAAATGCGTACCTTATCTTTACCTTACAGAACACAAACTTTGAACTGTGCATATAACTGGAAAGGTGCAGAGGACAGCGGGGCTCTTCTGACTGTCCCATGTGCACGGGCCGATCACATGGAACGTCCTTCAGACCAGGGCACATTTTGAATAAAACTTGGCTACTGTCTTGATAAATGTCTATTGTGAAGGGTTAAGGAGATTAAGAGAACTAGCACTGGTGTAACTGAAATAACTTTAAAATGTCAAAGATATGGAAAGCTGGAAAACTTGAACTGTTCCTTCAAACTGAATCGACTTCACCCATTAGATAACACTGGGAAAGTCAACAAACCATAAGAAGGCTTTTATATCAGCCGCTGTTTGAAACCAACAGCTACAGCAAGCTGTGGGCCTTGATTCAGGGCTACAAGAGCATATATGAGTCATGAATATCATATGGAACCAGAAATGCACTGGATAGAAGGGGGGTGCTTAGATATTTTTTTTGTAGTGAAATACGTACCTCATCTTTAACTTACAAAACACAAACTTCAACTGTGCATATAATTGTCGTTTTAATTTCACAAGACACTTGCAGTCTATATCAGATCATGTGCTATTTTAAGTAATGAGAATGGTAGGTTAAAAATGTTTCAGCAATCAAAGCAAACTTCCGGAAATATGGCTTTTAAATAGATATCTGGACTATTTGAAATATCAACAGAACGACAGCTGAGAAAATCAGGTCATGAGGTGCTCAGGATAAGGCATCTGTTGTTTTCGTGTCAGTCTTTTGATGAATTCTGCATGGGAACTGCTTGCCCAACTGCTTCAAATATTTCAGAATCAACCTGAAAAACAAGACAGTAGTAGTTCTGGTGCTTAAATGCCATTGCAAGCAACAGCTATACTGCTTTGGTTGCATTGTTTAATCATTCAAACAAGCGACAGTGATAATTACCTGATCTTCCACAGACACCTCGTCTCTCTCTGAGAGCTCAGCATCTTGGGCCGAGCCGTCCAGGTCTCCCTGCTCCGCCCCTGTCAGAATGTCCATGGGGGCCTCGGCGATCTCTCTGATGGTCTGGTCTTCTAATGCAAGCGCTGTGTCAAATAGCAAGGGGGATGGGGGACACTGCAAACCCTCATCTTCAACGTCAAGATCCTGCACATCAACAGACTTTAATTACAACAGTGTTAAGGGAAGCAAGAATATTAAAAATCTGGATCATTTTTTTATGGCCAATAATTAAGAAACTGCTGATATTAAAGTTCTATCAAAGTTCAAAATGCTATTTTGTCTCAAATTTAAAATAAAAAAAACATTAAAAATAGTTTTAAACGCTAAAAGTGAATTTAGACATCACTCCATTACAATGTGCAATATGAAAAATGGATATTTTGAGATTTGCTAAAGGTTACAATTGACAGTGTTATTAAAATAGTGTTTTTAAAGATTAGAAATGACAGCAAATGTAAACTAAATGGGACAAAATGTCTAATATCAACTGTTCTCTAATATTGGCTGATGACTGATTTGAATCAAAACATTGTGCACTGATGATGTGCTAAAAAATAAAATTTATAGCCAAAACAAAATACACAAAATATAATACAAATGGCCATTGGATTGTTTTGAGATTCCATAATGTTTTTTCCATTTAACCTCTTCTTTTATGAATCTTAATGGCACAGTTCTACAAACTAAAGTCTTTTCATTTAAAGTACATCTAAATACTACTAAACATGTCAACATTGCATTCTGTTGTCAACAGCCAAAACGACAGCAAACAAAATCCAGCAATATGGGTAAATTAGCAGTATTGTTTGTGTTTTTGAAAGCAAGCAATGGGAACAAGTAATGGAAAAAGCACATAAATAGTTTGTAGCATAACAGGAAAATGAGATGTTTCCAAAAACGAGTTTAAATGAGAGGTTTTACTGTGGGCACACAGAAAATGTCAGAAACAAAATTAAAGGAAGATGACTGCTGAACATCCAGATTAATTTGTTTTTCATTCATGTGAGGCTATGAGATATGATTTACACAGCAGGGGACATGTTTGAGCAGCACTGTTTGCAGGCATGTAGATACTTGATGGATACCTTAGCAATCTGAAGAGGGAGCAAGGTGTTTTGGTGAACAAATTTTGTGCAGATTGCGGAGTTAATTGCTCTGATAATACAAAACTTAGTGTGAAGGGATGTGCCAAAACACATGAGGAAAGCAACTGCACACAGTGACTTTAGTTTTAATGAGAAAAACCAACACAATTCATACATCACTGAATTCCAGAGGTAGATTTTCTGTTGGCTGGAGCTCTGCGGCACTGAGGTACATGTCTGTGGGCGCAGACGCCAGCTGCTCCGGGGCAATAGACTCCTGCTCAGGCTGGTACATGGGTGGAGGCAGGGACAGGTGCAGAGGACAGCGGGGCTCTTCTGACTGTCCCATGTGCACGGGCCGATCACATGGAACATCCTTCAGACCAGGGCACATTTTGAATAAAACTTGGCTACTGTCTTGATAAATGTCTATTGTGAAGGGTTAAGGAGATTAAGAGAACTAGCATTGGCATAACTGCGAAATAACTTTAAAATGTCAAAGATATGGAAGGCTGGAGGAGGTGGAAAACTTGAACTGTTCCTTCGAACTGAATCGACTTCACCCATTAGATAACACTGGGAAAGTCAACAAACCATAAGAAGGCTTTTATATCAGCCGCTGTTTGAAACCAACAGCTACAGCAAGCTGTGGGCCTTCATTCAGGGCTACAAGAGCATATATAAATCTATATAGATGTATGCCCAACAAAACAAAGAAAAATACACTTATATTTAACATATAACTAAATAAATACGCATATTTCCATTCAAGTTTAGGGTTGGTAAGATGAAAAAAATAAAAATAAATTAAAGATGCATTTAACTGATCAAAAATGACAGTAAAGACATTTACAATGTTTCAAAACATTCATATTTCAATTAAATCCCATTCAATTAAGTTCATATTCATTATAGAATCCTGTAAATATGCATGTATAATGTATCATGTAAGGAGACAGCACAACTGTTTTCAACATTGATAAGAAGAAATGTTTCTTGAGCAGCAAATCAGCATATAAAAATGAATTCTGAAGTAGCATGTGCCACTGAAGACTAAAGTAATGGCTGTTGAAAATTAAGCTTTACCATCACAGGAATAAACTACATTTTAAAATGTGTGTGTCATAGTATCACTGTTTTTTTTAATCAAATAAATGCAGCCTTGGTGAACATGAGACTATAAAAAATCTTGCAACCCCAAATTTTTCAACGGTACTATGTAATAGAGGTGGTAATAGTACTAAAATATTGAGTGAAAAATAAATTAAAAAAAAGACCTGCACAGTTAAAGATATCGGACACAAAAGGATACGAGAGACACAGTGTCGTGTCATTGGCAGACACAGATTTGAACAGCGAGTCCCTTCCACAAAGGAAATACATCTCTGGCCTAAACGCATTGCCTGCGCAGAAATAAAACACACAAGAGAATTACAATATGCACAAATAACATTAATAAAAAATAAGAGCATGACAGTAGGCTCAGACTGACAGTATGGGAAAGCCAATAAAACTTAATTTAGGTCCATCTCATATGGCAATGTGCAGTGTTTATATCTTCTATTGTCTTTAAGACAGAAAAAACCTACGAGTCCATTCATACCTGTGGCGTTCCTCCCTCAGTAATCCCTTGTCTTCTCTGTCTGAGCTGGCGATGCAGCAAAGCCTCCACACCATAGCGACGGCGATAGCGTCGTAGAGCCTTTAATTTTTTCAGGTTCTCTCGTTCCTTCGTGGACAGCCCCTCTGGACCCGTTAACAGGCTGCTTCCTTGTATCACAGCATACAAGTAAGTATATATGTTGACTGGATACGTGATATGAAATCAAAGAATGACAGCAGCTCCCTTACCAACTGACTCATGTTCAATTTTGCGGCTGTGCAGGTAGCGTCGTTTCTTTTCTTTTAGTAAATGTTGCAGACGTTTAAATTGGTCAATGTAGAGGGACTGAAGTCTGATTAGCTTTTCACGTGTGATGAGTGCCACTTCCTCTGCTGTGTACACACCTGCATGCCTGTAGAACGTCAAGCTTCATTAATTGACATCTACGGTCACATTAATAAATCTAAATTTGACTAAGCAGATAAGTAAAATAAAACTGAGGAATGTCTCACTTTAAAGGGTCTTCGTGGTCACTGTCAAGACTTTCATCTTCACTGTCAGGGTCTCCTCTCCATGTCTGATCCAAAACAACAGGATCCTGCTCCTCTTCACTCCAACTCTCCTCATCTATTTAAGGAAATAAATATAGAATATATCCCCATAAATCACACGCAACACTCTTATAGAAATTTTTTATTTTATTCTGTTATGCTCAGATCTATTAAATGTTCCATCAAATACTAGATAAAACTAAATGTGACTTATTTTAGTAAATCTATATATAAATGTAAAAATGACAAATTGAGACAATTTACATAAAATTATTACACAAACTATTAGTTATCAGCCTTTGATGCAAGACAGCAGGAAACTTTTATATATATAAGTGAATGAAAACATCCTGTCAAGTTTTAAATCTGAAAGTGCACCATGTATAAAGTTATTGTCTCTCAAAAGAAAGAGTCGACTCGGAATCATTTAAACGAGTCGTTTTTAAAACGAATCCCAAGCCGTTTCATATGTTGACATCAACATGAAACATTTGCATATTGCTCACCCACTTGTTGGTCTGAATGAAACTGCAACTTCATTCTTTGCCACTAGATGCCATTTTTAGAGCAGTAAAAATAGCGTTTTCCGGGTAACGCTGTACACAAAGCAGCACTGCACTCACAAATGCCGTTTTATCAGGCATGATGAAATTAAAATTAGACGAATCGGCCCAATCACCGCAGATTAGCATCACGCAAAGGAGGGGTTTGGAAAAATGAATCTTTGAACGAATCGTTTGGGAGTCGTTGAGCAAATAAGCAAAAATAAATGCATATTAGAAGACAATAAAAGTGTTTTTTGACCTTGCATGCATGTCAACCTGTTGTTGGGGACTCCCAAAACCAAAATATGAACCTTTCATAACCCATAATAGGGGCACTTTAACTTATTAATATTCATAATTGGATCTTTTGCTACTTGTAATAGACTTTACACATTAAATGTCACAGTAGAGGTCAGTTCACACATGTACAGGTTTGTTTGCATCACATCCAGTGTGATTAAAGTGATTTCTCAATGTTCACAAGGCCAAAAGCATGCCTGTTAATAATTAATGGCATATGATTAGAAGCAGGTTACATCTCACCTAGTATGCGACTAGCTTCACTACGCCCCTCTTGACTGTGAGCTCCAGTTTCTGGCCGACTGTAGCCACTGAGCTGAGAAAGCAAGACTTCAGGGGAAGGCCCTGAAGCAGATGCCTTCCGCATTTGAGCTTGCTGAACCAAAGCATTTCTGCGTGCATGTTCAGCACAGAACGATACCCTAAGAAAAAGAAAAACAACATTATTGGTCAATTATTTATAGTAGGTAGTAAGCATGTTAAGGGAATAAACAAACACCTCACCCCTCTTTTTTCTCTGGTTTTGGGGCTGCATTGGGGCAGCGCTTTCCATTCTTGTTAGACACATAGCTGCATTGCCTGTAAGGAGCATTTTTATCTTCAAGTACGTGTTTAATGCAGAACTCTATGCCCTCCAGACGAGGCTGTGAACAGGGTCTCTGGGTGTAAGAGCAGGTCTGAGGCTCTTGAGCACGAGCAGCTTGAGTCACTCGACCTCTGCTGGACGGCAACACGTGGATCCGAATCCTGTTCATCACTGATGCAGTGAGAAAGCCAACAGAACCAATCAAATACAGACACGCATGTCATGGATGAAGCACTTCATTGTCATGACTGCATTTAAATGTAAATTGACCAAAAAGGTCCGAAATGCAGCATACAACATAATTATGCAAATCTACTAAAGATAAACACTGACTTAAGATAATTTAAAATTTTAACATAACATGATAGCGTTAAAGACTTTACTGTACACAGCACATGTGATGCGTTCGGATTCCGTTAAAGCATGTGTGCCATACACTGTAACCGCCACAAGCATTCAAATATTCAATTCTTTAACTCTGTATTAGCAAAAAACGGTAACGTTAACATAAAAGAAGCTGCAAGTCCTCAAACATAATTAGAGATAATGAAGATTGATGTTTTAATCTCATGCAGAAAGCGCCAAATTCATACGTCAGTACTGCTGTTCGGCCATCTTTGAATTGGGAGGGTAAAATACTCTTGGTTTAAACTGATATAATTAATCAATATATATCATCCGTTCAGTCCGAGACTGTTTTAATCCGTTATCATTTATAATTTTTACGTGCAAAACTCACCTATAGTGTAATACTTTGTTATCGTTTACGTGAGCCCTTCCAGCCGCTCCTTCCAGCGATCATCGCAATGCACAACAATGAGCTGCGGAGGAACGTCATCCATTTTAGCGCCCTCCTACGTTTACGTTGATTGGACCACAACCTTGCAAGAAACAATTCGATTGGAGGAAAGGACTCCAAGCTCGAGTATAGTCCTTTATTATTGGCTACTCTATCTCAGAGCAGTGTTGCCGACAGCAACTGTATGCGCCAAAGGGTGAAACATAATAAAAGCCGTCCAGCAAATAACAGAAGCAGACTATTTCTTTTAAATTAAATAATTTAATACAAAAGCGTAAAGTGCTTGTAAATTCATCTCTTGTTTTGTGCAATAGATTGATCTTTTCCATAGAGTAGCCATGACTTGTACATTCTTCTCAATTTCCTCAGATTTGGTTTGGGAAGATCCTGTGGGGATATAAAATGAAACTATCAAAGAAAAACAAGATATATATATATATATATATATATACAGAGCTGGGTAGATTACTTACAAATTGTAATCCGTTTCTGATTCCAGATTACATGACAAAAATTGTAGTCAGTAACGTATTCCGTTACATTACACATTTTAGGTAATATAATCAGATTACTTTTAGATTACTTTTGATTTAACTCGTTTATCACATTTATTTAAATAGCATTATCTTGTACCATAATGATGTAAAAAATGCAAAGAGTAAGAAAACTTGTTCCATTCGTTGTAATTTACAACATGAAGTGCATGAAACATTATATTACATCAAGGTTTCCCAAACTAGGGATCGTAAAGGAACTGCAGAGAGGTTGTGAGTTTAATGAAAAGCTGACAATTAATTAATCATAAAAAACAAAAATGAAAATAAATCATTTTAAAACAAACTCCCTTTCGAGTAAAAAGTCTCTTCACTCAGCGGCCATATTTGCAACGCCTCCAGGCAGCTCGTACAAGACCTATTTTAATGAATGGGGGAATCTTGAAATCTCAAAAACTGCTCGCTGAACTCACAATTAAATTACATATGTCAAATAAGCAACAAAAGTTTGAAATTAATTGCCCCATGAATGTTGTTTCTTATGCTCAAATAGCATTTAAAAGGCTTATTTTTCAGGCTAGACCAGCCAATGCGCATGCGGAGTCATAACGTGCTTATATTGTGCATGTGCATTGACTCTAGTCAGGTTTCTATGGGAAATATGGCTCTTTCATTTAGAAGGTGGGACTCCATATTGTGCGTTGCAGTTTCTCCCATTCATAAGTACAGGAGTGAACTGTCTTTGTTTTTCTATAGTCTTTGTTTTAAATAAAACACTTACTAAAAAAGATGAAATATTTTGAATTACCTGCATGCCATGTGATCATTACTCAACATCAAAGAAACTGTGAGCATGCAAATGTGATACTAAATTACTGAAATATTTATTTAAAAAAATTTCAGGGGTACTTAAAGCAAATATATTTGGTGAATAAGGTTTTGATGACAAAGTTTTGTAATGCCTGCATTACATGTAACTAAGAAATAATGTGAATATGTGCATTTTGATTAGTTTTTAGTAATTAATAATACATGGTTAAAAAAAAACCTACAGAGTAATAATTCATCATGAATGTTCATCAATAGTTGATGCAATGCTGAAACCCTTCTTAAACCTGAAATGATTTTTGTAAATCCAGCGGCCAAATGCTGTCGCCACCTGACTAATGACTGATCTTTGTGTGAATGTCCACAAAACTGGACTATATATACATATATTATATGTATATAATCAGTAGGCTATTTTAGAAAGGAAAATTTAAAATATGAAAAAGAGAAATTAGGGAGAATCAATGAATTATGAATAATTTATAGCTATTGTGTGAATAATATGTAATCATGTAATCCATAAAAAAGTAACTGTAATCTGATTACGAGTATTTTAAAATGTAACTTACTCTGATTACAAGTACTTAATTTTTGGAATCTGATTACATAATCCAGATTACATGTAATCAGTTACTACCCAGCTCTGTATATATATATATATATATATATATATATATATATGGCTTATCATTATATGCTTTATCAGCACTTATGATATTCAAACCTGTTAATAATTGACAAATAAAGTGCACTTTACTTACAAAATCAGATTTGTTGCAGATTAGTTGCAACATACCTGTGGCTCTTCCAGGTGGTGAAGATCAGCCAAAGGGACAATTGAAGGTCTTCCGTGAGCACACTGGAAGGGAAGCTGACAAGAGGAGAGCGAGCTCACCAGACTACAGCACTCCTCTTTACTCAAAATGTCATTGAACTTAATTGCTCCTGTTAAAATAAATAATATTAGATATCATAAAATATCTTGAAAATGCTAACTATATCAAATAAATATCCCTGCATGTGTTTAAAAATTAGACATTTCCTGTGTTCCCTGTAACAGTTTCTAAATAGAATGTGTTTCAACTGAACTCAGTGGTGAATGTATAATACCAACCATGACAAGCTTGTGAGGCGAGCACATTATGAACTGTCAGAGGCAGCGTTCCTCTCACTCTTCCTGTTGAGCGGAGAAGCTGCAAACATGAGTCAAAGGACAAAATTGGTCATAAATGTATCCTTCAAGCTCCAAAATCAGACCATTTGTAGTATTCTGTTCACAGATTAGATACAAATCATGTGTGGATATGCTGATTCACCTCAATCTGTTCTCGGAGATAGTCCTACAAAATAAAACATACAATTAGAGTCTAAACTGAGTTGAAATAAAAATAAAAAAAATTTAAAAAAACATTAGAACTAAGTCTGACCTCTGCAATGGTTTTAATTACAGACCGTCTTCCACGGCGGAGTTCTGTGCTTTCTTTCTCTATGAAACATGTGGGAAGTCTCTCCAAAAACACATTTAGTGACTCACTCTTTGGGAAACTTACATCTAAAGCAAGACCCGTCAGGAACGCCTGACAAGACCTTCAAGAACAAAAGAAAGATTTATGGCACTGTTCAGCGAAGGTGCAGAACTAATTGAACACACATGTACATTTCAGAGAGAAGATGACGGAGGAAACAGGAATGTTTACTCAAACAGCTGCACTGACCTCAGAAGTCTCAATTCCTCCTCAGTTACATTAATCTCTAAGGGTGGGGTTACACTTGAAGAACACAGCCTCTTTTTTCCAGGTGTGTCCGGGTCATCCTCATAGGAGTCTACATCAAACAACAAGCAGGGTGTGGGAAAAATACACTGAATTCTTAGGTACATCCCTTGAAGTGTATTACCCTTTTTAATGTTTTTACATGGAATTAATTTTGTTCTTCTATTACTATAAGTTCAGGGTCAGTAAGATTTTTCAACATTTTTGAAAGGAGTCTCTCATGCATTTTTTGAAAAAAATAAATAAATAATAATATTGTGAAATATTATTACAATGTTTTCTGTTTTTTATATATGTTACATTTTTAAAATGGAAAATAAATGTTTAATTTTATTCCTGTAATGGGAAAGCTGAATTTTCAGCATCATTACTCCAGTCTTCAATGTCACATGTTCCTTCAGAAATCATTCTAATATGCTGATTTGGTGCTCAAAAACAATTTGTTTATTATCAATGTTGAATACATTTGTGCTGATTCATATTTTTGTGAAAACCTTGATACATTTTTTTAAAGGACTACATTTATTTGAAATAGAAATCGTTTGTATAAATGTCTTTACTGTTACTTTTATTTAATTTATGAAACTTTGCAATATAAAGTATTCATTTCTTACTTCCACAAATCATACTAGTCCCAAACTTTTGAATGGTACTGTTTAACCCTTATATCATTAGCATTTACCTGTTACCAGCCCCTCCAGTCGAACTCTTTCATGGGCAGCATGTTGATCAACCAACACTAGAAGATTTCCTGCAGGTGGAAGCAATGACAAATGTTTAGGACATCAGCACACCATTCAACGTAATGATTTTCAGCCTGCGGCACCTTCATTTGTACTGCTTTCAGAGGTTTCCTGCTCTCTTGTGTTTATCAAACAAGCAAGGAACTTCTTGTCCACTTGATTGATGACCTGAAGCAAAAATACAACAACACAATCTTAGGTTAATTTTCACCACATAAGAAAAAGGCTATGCTTTGCGACATTGCTATTTTAAGTGTCTAGCCTTGCCAGTTCCTCAAAGCACAAAAAGGAAGAGTAAAAATACTTACTCTCATTGTGTGAATCATATTCTTGGTAAACCGGTAGGGGTAAAGAATATTGTGGATTTTTACAGCAAGACCCTCAGCTTGACAGCTGGTTACATCCACAGCAACCTTTTCAGAATAATGAATAGAATGTGTGAGTCAAATTAATTTGAATCTTTTTAACAAAAACTGCCTTATATTAATTAAAATCAGTATTAAATAAAGTTAATTAAAAAATCTTTAAATGATTAAATTTATTAAATTAGTAGTATTTTTACCTCTGGAGGCCGTATGAACACTGGGTTACTCCATTCTGAGAATAAAGTTGATAGCGAATCGGGACCTTGGGCATCCTCTTAAAAGAGTAAGAAGAAAAACAATTACTTAATGTGCACTGAAAAGCTGATTACAGTCCTGATGTCAGTCTAGAGCTGTACCTCTGCTGTCTATCCCTGAGTTAAGGGCTCTTTCTGCTCTGGGCTTGGGCAGAAAGGGAAGTACAATGTCTGTGTGAAATGGATAACACCTGTACTCAAATCCTATGAGCAAAGAGAAGCTGATTATAATATAAATATCTCTACATTAGTGATCCAAAAATGGCTCACTGAATTTCTCCCACCTGTTCTTGAAATAACACTGACCGCCATGTTAGTGACATCTGTGGTACATGGCACTTGAGTCTCCTCCACAGGAGGAGAGTTGTATTTGCTGAGCCCTGTAACTTGGTTGATGTAAACCAACTTTCCTAACCAACTGTCATAATGAGCCAGCCAGCTGCTGGACATTGGGATTGTTTCATTACATTCATTTGTAGCCTGACCTTCATTTCTCGTGTTGCTGCACTGAGGATCATGCCGAGAGGTTACGCTGGCTTCATCAACACAGTTCACACTTCCTACAAAGGAAGTCACATTCTTGTTGCAGAGGTGTGAGTCTTCTAAAACGGAGGAAGTGTCCAGTATTGTTGTGTCCTGCTCATTTAGAGTGAAGATTGGAGTTTCATGGACAACTGAATCGACAGTTCCAGTGGATCCAAATAAAACATCTTCTAAGAGGCTTTTTTCAAATTCACAGGACTCTTCTTGAAAGTGTGAGTCTTGCACAACTGGGAAAGATGAATTTTCCATAGTAAGAAAGTCTGTATCTCTGCTGACCTCGCTGAATGGCTTTTTGTCTTGTTTTAAATAGGAACATTTGGCAGCCAGTGACAGTTTGTCTGCCTTGTTCCATGATGATGATTCAGCAGAACATTCAGAACTATTTGGAGAATGAGCACCTGATATGTTCCTCAATAAGGGCTTGTCTAAATCTTCTAAACACCAAGTAGTTCCTACAAAGCAGTCATTGGATTTTCTAGAAGACACTGGATTTAAAAGGCTTGTTTTTTCCATACTTGGTTGTTTTTTCTCAGCGCCCTTCCCAAACAACCTTTTGAACTTGTCAAGAGATCCCGTTTCAAAAGACAGAGCTAATTTACGACATGGCACAGCTCTGGAAGTCTTTGAGTTGGTACCATAAAAACCATGTTTGTCTTCTTCGGTGTCATTTAACGACAACTTCCTCTTTTTTGGAGACGTTTTATTTGGGAAGCAGAATTTTTTCAAACTATCTTCTGCCTCTTTTCCATCTATAATTGAAATCTTTTGGTTTTTGCTTCCCGTCACATTGTTGTTAACTGGCAAACCATTATGGCTTATATTTGAACAAACTGCACTTTCATCTTCGTTGCAATTGTTATGCATTTCTGTAGCATCTGCAAACGTGGTTCGCAAAGACAATTGCACTTTTTCTGCTTCTGATTCTTCACTGGAGAAGGTTTCAGTGTTTGTTGACACCTTCTCCAACATTTGAACACCACCAGAGATGTCCGCTGTACATGCATTATCCTTCTTCTCAGACAATGCATCACACTCTTCACGTTTTTCCTCAGCACTGAGATTTTGTACTGCCACTGGAGTCTTTGCATTCCTCACTGGACTACTTGATGGACCATTGCTGCTATTCATGGAAAACTCTGTCACCAGGTTTTCTTTAGCAAGGAATGCTTTGACACCTTCTTCAATGCAGATGAGCACATTATCCCAGTCTTTGAACTCTATCAAAGACTTGGCTGGTTCGAGGCATATGTCATACTCTGAGTAATGGCATTTGATATTCAACACATAGATGCCGTGGAGATCACATCCGCCCCTTTGTTTGGGGCTCGATGTTAACGGATATGCAGTCGGGCTGTTGTTTTGTCTGGCAGCACTGCTTACTCTCTTCAAAAGGCAGTTGAGTGTTTTATGAATGCGTGTCTTCAGAAGAAGCCTCCCATTTACAAACAGGAACTGCAAGCTGTTATTGTAGTGACCCTCACGGCCGATGAGACCGGTCATTTCGAACTGCTCATGAACGTAATTGACCTCTCCGAGCTTTTGAGCTCGACTCAAGCCATGAATTTGCACAAACCTGTAATAGGTACTGCTTGTTTTGGAGAGCTGCACCATCATGTGGGCAGAATTTTCTTTTTTCACTGTAAATGACACAGAAGGGTGCATCAGAGATATGGCCTCCACTCTCTGACGGATGCGTTCGGTCTCTAAAACAGCGTCCATTCTCTTTCTTCGAACTGGCATGTTGTGGAAGAGATTGTAGACAGACACGGTCGTCCCTGCGGAGGGACGAACGGTTTGAGCTTCAACAACATCCAGTGCATTTGTTTCATTAAAAGTTTTAACGTATGTTTTCACCGACAGCTTAGACCTAGATGATATTTCAACCATTTCTGCAAGAGAGACTATACTGGAAATCGCTTCCCCTCTGAACCCATAAAAGCAGAGATTTTCCAGGTCCTCCAGTGAGCTGCATTTGCTTGTGTTGTATCGCAGACCCACTCTTTCCATGTCTTCCCGGCACATTCCCGCACCATTGTCGATCACCTGAAGTTTGCAGGCCTCTATGTCTATTTTGACAGCCACACATGTTGCTCCAGCATCGATGCTGTTCAATATGAGCTCCTCCACACATTGCTGCAATGAGAAAATAGTAACGCCAGAGCGCAGCTGTGCTTGAACATCTTTGGGCAAACTCTTGATCATTCTGAAAGACATAAATATTAAAACCCTTTAATGCACGGAGGCGAAAAAAGTCAAATGAAACATTAATCAAAAGTGTAAATAATGACGCACGTGAGAGAATTACAATTACTCTTTCATTTGAATGAATAATTAAATTAATATGCGTCTATACCTCTTTGGTGGGTTGTGAGTTTGAATTTGTGACTGAACGTGGAGTAAACAGCCGTCTGTCAGCTTTGACAGTTGCCATGTAACAACACCGGTAAGTTTGCTAGTTGTTATTATCGTTACGATGCATTTTAAAATGACGGTTTCCCTTACCGCTCACTGTAATAGGACGTTCCTGTAACCTGTGATATAAAAAACGTTTGTACGACATTTCATTCAATAATTCATTTCATTGTTTCTGTTATGTGTACAACCTACTTTTACTAACAACAACGCTGTGAAATGCAGCGGAAATGACGTCGAAGGATAAGCCGCAGCGTGAAGCAAGCGACCGTAGAACAAATACCAACATACTAGTGCAAAATAAAACATCATGAATAAAATTACTCCATAACCCAAATAAATAATTAATTCACATTACTATTTTGGTAATTATAGAATAATTATTATATATTTTTAATAGAAAGTACCAAAGCCATTTCTATTTGTTTTTGCAGAACCTTAATAAGCAGACTTTGATTACATTTCATCAGTGAAAATAAAGCAAAACATTAAAATAAAAATACTCCATATTAAGATATGTGCTCATATGGTGTAAATTAGTTGGTTTACA